>NW_008577122.1:0-18968 GCF_000257125.1 Entamoeba nuttalli P19
AAATAAATAAATGTTAATTGTAAATGTTGATTTCTATTTTTGTAGTATTAAAAAACCAGAAGAAGGATAAGTCAAATAATTCTATTGAATTAAATAGATCTATTATTGGAGTTGATATACTCAATAATTTCATTTCTTAATATAACGTTTTCTTGATTCTCACAAATAACTTTACCAATAGCCTCAGCAGTTTCTGGTTTAGTTGTTAATTTCTTTTTAACTAATAAGAAGTGAAGTAGTTTTAAATGATCTTCTTTAATAAAAGTTGTCGAAATGAGTAATAAACTAAGTACTTGTTGGAGTTTTCCACCTTTATTTTCAAAGTTAGTTAGTAATTTAAATATTTCTTCTTCAATTTCTTTAATTTCTTCAGTTTTAGATAATTTATTAATAATACCAATAATAGAGGTTAAATGGAACATAATTGAATTTGTATTTCCATCAACTCTTTCAAGAGCATTATTAATTTTATTGAGTAAACTTTTAATTATATCAATATTTTCTTTATTTGGAGTAAATTTCTGTAATACATCTCTACAAATATTAAAAGATTCTATTTGGGTTGGTAAATAAGGAATAAGTATTTTAAGAACTTGTGGCATAAAAACTTTTTGACTACATAATAAAATTATTTTATTGACAGAATGTTTATTAACAAATCGTCTAATACTTTCTTCATCTTTAAATATTAAATTGATCATCAGTTCAACACGTTCTTTTATAGGTATTAATGATGCAATAGTAAAATATTCAATAAAATCAAACAACACTTCTTCTTCATTATTAGAAAATATCATATGAATTAAATAATTTATATTTTCATCATCATATGTTGAGTTAGTTAATAACTCATTCATTATTGAATCAAATGACTTGTCTTTTATAACATTAATAAGGTCATCTCGTTTATGTTCACAAATATAAGTAATAACACATTTTAACATTCCTGTTTGATTTTGATTAATTTCTTTATTTATTTCCTTATTTTCTATTTGTGTTTCAATATAATTTGGATATGAGAATTTTAATAAAATAGAAATATTAAATAAATCTGGTCGTCTTTGAGCTAAGTGATAAGTAAGAATTGATAAGGAGTATAAGTTATAATCAGGTTTTGGTGTGTTATTTAATGATATAATAATTTGATATAACTCAATTAAATTTTTTATTAGTTCTTCTTCTACGTATTGAGTAGAACTTAGTGCAGTATCAAGAGTAATAATACTATAACGTAATTTTGAACAATAACTTTTTTTATTAAAGTATAAGAAATTGAATAAATTTGATTCTAAAAGAAGTTTAGGAATAATTAATGATTGCCATAATTGAATATAATAATTATCTAATATATATAAATATAATTCATTAATAGATTTTTGGAACAATTCATGATAATGTAAAATACATCTATATACTTCTTTCTCATTGTTTTGAATAAATTGAATTAATATTTGTTGTACAGTTGATTTAACATGTAAATTAGCAAGAATTGAATTTTTAATAATATTTGAAATACATATATTTTCTGAAGGGAAGTGATAGCCATGTACTTCATCAATAAGATATTTATAGAAAAATTGAACTTCAGCTTCATTATTAAATTTAATGTATTTTGTTAATTCACTATATGCTATTGACAAAACTTGTTCTAACGGATGTTTTGAGTCTTGAATATCTTTAACAAAATTAATAAAAGATTCTCTAATATTTGGTTCTGTTTTAATAATAAGTTCAGTTAATGCATTAGCTAATGGTAAATTATCAACTGAAACTTTACATTTTTCAATCCAATTTAATGTATCTTTTTTAAAGTTAATAGAAGTAATTTGGTTTTGTATAGTTTGATTTAATGTTTGACTACTTTGTGCCAATGACTTCATAAAAAGAATGTACAAATTACTATAATCAGGTACCTTTTTTACTTGAGTAGAATGTACGCGAAGAGTAGTATAACACATGATATAACCAGCACCACTAACAATTTGTTTTGTGAATATATCACTGCACAATGGGTTTTCACAAAACAACCTAATGTAGTGACATAAGCAGCGAAAGGAAGACCCAACTCGTTGAGACTTAGAAAAAAGGTTAACTAATAAAATAGCATATTTTGTTAAAAGATCTTTATTTCCAATTGCAAATATACGAACAAAGAAGTTAATTGTTGCTAATGAAGCATTAACACCAGTAATATACATTTTTGTTTTTTGTAATAAATCATCATCTGTTTCTCCAGTAATTTCTTCAGTTAACATTTCATCAACAATGCTTTGATGTTTAGATAATAATGTTACCAATTCATTTTGAAATAGATCAGTTCTTGAATATCCATATAACATTGTTTCATGTGTTAATTGATAATGTATACAAGTTTTTGCTAAATCTTTAATAAGGCTTTCATCTATACATTTTCTTTCTCCATCCATTTTCTTAAGTTTTTCAACTCTTTCTTGTTCTTTATTAGATTCTTCTTCCATTTTATTTGGAACAACAGTAGTATCTTTAAATTCAGTTAATTCTTCACCATTAATATATTGCATTTGTTGAATTAAATAATCAGACATTGCAGTATTAGATAATATAACAGAATTACTTATAAGATTTAAATTGTTTTTAATAACATTATTTTTAACATCATCAAGATATTTTACAGGTGGAATATCCATTGTTGGTTTTTCTTTTTGGTAAAATAAAATATATGCAGAGTAATGTTTACTATATTGTCCACCTCCAAAACATGATTCTTCTAATGTGTTAATATCAAATTTATCAATTAAATCGTCATTAAATGAAAACCATTCATCTCCAGTTTCTTGGTCTTTAATATAAGAATAATAATGTCCACTGTCTAATGTTCCAAGATGAACTAAAACTCCAACTAATTTAAATTTATATTCTCCATTTTCATCTTTTTTCTCTGGATGATTAATATGTTCAATACAATATGGATATAAATCTAATTCTCTTGGAAATTCATATCTGTCATTAATTTTAATTCTTTGTAAGGTTTCATAATCAAATTCAAATCGTTTTAAATGAAGAATTAAAGTATTTGGTGGTGTTTTAATACATGTTCTTCTAATAGCATCAACTTTTTTTTTACATTTCTCACAAAAGTATTTATTTTCTCCAGTTAATTCATCTCCATTAACAAGTGACTGTAAACTTTCAGCCAAACTTGTTTTATTCTTTTCTCCAAAAACAACAATATTCATTTGTTCACAAATTGTTTTTTCTTCATGTTCACTAATATGTTCACATTCTTTTGAAACAATTTGATTAACTAATGTTCCTGAAAAACATTTATCAATAATATTTTCTTGACCTTCAATACTTTTAAGTTCCTTTTCAATAGTATCTAATGTTGAAGATAAAAATTCATGAGTATCCATTTGAACATATGGGTTTAATTCTTTTCCATCTTCTCCTTTTAATGAAGAAACATATTCATCTGTATTTATATATCTTACTTTTGTTTCATGTAATTCAGTAAAAAGTTTTTGATATGTTTTAATATAAGGCGTTTCATCTGTTGCTTTTACATTCATAATACTATTTCTAAAATATGGATTCATATATAATTGTTGTGTTAATGAATTAATATAACATGTACATCCTAAGTTTTCTAATCCAACAAACGGTTGTTTCTTAAATGTTGCTCCATTTACTCGTTTCATTTCTATATCTTTAATGTGATTAATACACATTTTAATTAACTCAGGTGCAGTATATTCTTTTAAAAATATTCTTTGTAATAATTTCATTAAAGCAGCTCTTACAGAATCACTTTGTACAATTGGTAATTCCATGTGTTCAGGAGATGGAACTGAAAATAGTGCATCATTAATTTTACTAATAAATTCCTCATCAACAGTTTCGCAATGTTCTCCATAAAAATCAATTAATGACATTGGAATAAATTCATTTGATAAATTGTTAATTATTAATGTCTTAGCAACCTCAGAATATTCTTTTCCTAAAGTTAATGAATTATTAGGAAGACTTGGAATAATTTGTTGAACAAGTGTATTTTTAAAGTTATTTATAAAATAGTGTTCAATAAATATAGTAGTTTCAGTAGCCCCCTTAGAAAATAATGTGTTTAATGCTTCAATAAATGACTCCCGGAGAAATTTTGAAGTAGCATGACTCATTGTATCTAGTACATGTGTTAATTCATCTTTATTTTCTCCAACAAATTGAATGAATAAGTCAGTTGTTGTATTGGTTATTGTCATAAACTCACATGTCAAAGACATTGTAGCTGGTTTTTTGTATAATTCATTTAATATATGATTGACTAATTTTAATACCTCTCCTTCTGGATGTTCAACAAATGTATTTAAGACGGTGTTAAAATATTCAAGTTCATTCGTAACAATGACGTTTATTGGTTCCATAAGCCATAAATATAATTCTTGTAAAGAAACTTGTTTAGATTCAATCTTCTTAATTCTAAGTGCTTTTTCTTCACTTAGTCCTTGAACCTCCTCCATTTTAGTAGGTTGAGTTATAATGTTCATTCTTTTCTTTGTTTGAACTTTAAGTATTTTTTTCTGTAAACCTCATCTTTTTTTAACTTTTCATTTTTTATTGATGTTTTAGTTTTAGTTTTTTCTTTTTTCTTCAAAAAAACAAAATAATTTACTTAAAAAATTTGATTGAGAAACAAAGCATTCTTATCATTTTCATTGATACTGTTACTATCTTGGAATGAAAAGAAAAGGTTTGAAAAGGAATGGTCACAAAAGCAAAAAAATACCTTATATAATGCAGCAAAATAAAAACTCGTTTTGGAATTCAATTTGGAAAAGCTTAGAAAGTCTTGCCGAGTCTATGATGTCATTAGGAAATATATTCAGTTTTAAAGCTAAATCTGTTCAATGCACTATTATCCGAAACAAAAGTTATGAAGACACACTCCCATGTTTACGCTATTTATTTGATTCAGATGCACCAAAATATCATGTTCCTTTAAATACACTAGAGTCAATGGATTGGGCAATTCTAGGAATGAGATTTTTGTTCACTGATATGAAATATAATAGATGTAGATATGATTCAGAAGAGGATTATGATAAAGCCATTGACTCTATTAAAAGTTTATTTGTTGAATCACCTCAATTACGTATTACAAGAGCCAGAAAACCTCAATATACAAAGGTATTTGATGACACTGTTCTTATAAGAAACAAACCACTTCCAAAAGCCTCAACCCATTACATAAGAAGAACATTTGCTCATAGAAATGAATAAAAACCTTAAATTATTAGTTTGTTTTTAGTTTATTTTTCAGGTTCTTTTAATATTGGAAGACAACTAAAAAGATAAACTCCTTTTTAGAAGTATTTTCGAATGTAGGTATTGTTCTTCATTAGGATAGAGTTAATTTATAATTATTATAAGAAATTAGTAGATGGATTATACAATAAAAATTACTTTAAAATTTAATACTGAGTGGTAGGTTGATCCAAAAGGTTCTTTTCATTAACTTTCAAGTAGTGCGTTATCAAATTCTTTTTATTTAATAAAGTTTCATTCTGAATATATTTTTAATATTGAGAGTTTAACAAATTAATGAAGAGATACACAAAGTATTTTTATCAATTCAAGAGAGAAATAAGGTTTAAGTAATAAAATCAGAACAGACAATGATATTTATTCTTTCTTTAATTAACAATTTACTCAACGGCATAGTAAGTAAATTTAATTTATTTAGACTTATAGAAAATAGTTCTTTAACTTCACTAAACCACCCAATTCAATTAACAATGAAAAGTTTTTGAAAAAATAAATTTTTGTGTTTTTCATTAAAAACAATTATTCATAAAGAGGAATAAATTCTATACCAATAATTAATGTAGATTAAAATAATGTATATTATTTATTATGCTAAAAACATTTTTAAAATATAGTTCAACGTATTGTTTATTTTAATTATAATATTTACTAATAATGGTTTGTAATTAATTTATGGTATTTACAGTATTTCTGATATAGAAATTATTCATAAAATTATTTTACAATAATGAGAAGTAATAATTAAAATAAGTAATTATTTACAAGAAGTTATTTATTCTTATAAATCATTAAATTAATTATTATTACTTATTTTGTTGTATTTGACTAAATTACTTATAAGGTATGTTTGATCAAATACTTAAAAGATAACTTCAAATAACTAAACTTTTATATAACTATTCTATGAATTGTATCAAGAAATACTTCCAAAACCAGTAAGATTTAAGAGTTAATATATCTCAGGTAATATTTTAAGAAAAATAATTTATAATAATAAATACGTTTATTCAGCAAAAGACACTAAAAAATCAGGGAAATAGTATAATACTTCCAAGAGAAGTACTTGGGTTGTAGTAAAGTTAGATGAATTTATTTCTATTGTTTTAAAATGTTTTTTATTGTAAAAGAACAATAGCATTTAAAAATAGTTTTGCTGACGTCAAAGTTATGTAAAAAAAGTTTTACCGCATCTCATTTGAAAATACAATAAAAGAAATTATTAATGACTATTATCTGAAAACTACACTACTTGGAAATTTCATAGTTAGGAATTATGAAAGAAACAAAGTAGAAGAATCTCTTTGTAACATAGAAAACTGATAAATAAAGTATAAACCCTAATCAGGGTTAAAAAGTTTTGTTAAAAAGATTAAATAAGTGAAAATATCCCAATCAAATGGGATCAAATGTATGAAAAATTTCAATGAAAATTCCAATAAGTATTTAAGGGATTTTTACTTTGTCGTAAAGAAACAAAAAAGGAATGGCTCTGTAAGGAGATTGTAAAAGCACGTTAACAAACCCTTAAAAAATGAAGGAATACAGCCAAATATCTTAAAATTCAATTTAGTAAAACATGTCATTACTAGGTGCTATTCGTGGATTCACTGAAACAAAAGAACAAAAATTATTAAATAAGGTTATTAGGTCAAAAGATATTGCTCCACCTGAGAGTAAAGTTGTTGAATTAATTAAAATGATGAGTGATGAAATGTCTAAAAGAGTAATTGTTCATTACCTTATGAAACTCTTTGAAAAGAATTTAGATGAAAAGAGATATATTCGATTATTATGTATAGTATATCGTCTTATGGATGTTGATGCTGATGGATTTATTTTATCACAGTTTTCACATTCACTTCATTTAATAACAAGTAACCTTCCAAAGAATCCTTGTAAAACAACACAGGTATTTGCTTCACATATTGAAACAAAGATAATACTTTTTACTACTTATAAAATTCTTCTCTCTGCTGAGAATGATGTGCCAAATATTAAAGAACCTGAAAATATAGACCTTGCTTTTACCATTTTAGAATTATTAATTGATATCTCTAAAAATCTTGAAGAAGCTGATTTTTGTGCAAATGGAATTGGGTTTCATGTAGCTGATATTTTATTATTAGAACTTACAATTGCATTTTATAAAATTAATTTTTATGCATCTGCATTAGCAAATATTTTATTAGAATTAAGAATTAATCAAGTCGAAAGATTTGTTGAAGTTTGTAAGAATATAGATCGGGTTAGACATAAATATTTTACTATTCTTTCAAATAAAGATGTTAAAGAAAAATTTATTAATATCCCTCGATTAGTTTTTATGCCAACAGGACCATTACAAAAATTTCTTATTAGAAGAATTACATTATTACGTGCCCATGAATCAGATTCAGAACTTGAAGAAGAAATAGAAAAATTTAATGTAACGTTCCAAGGTGATGTAATTTCTAATAATCAACGTATACGTCAATTTATTAATAGACCATTAATTTCAATTAATAACGGTGAAGACTCTAGAGAATCATTATCTCGTTCTGTTTCTCGTTCATCATCAAATATAGATTTCGTTGGGTCAATTGGAGATACAAAGATGTATCGCCCAAGTCCATCTCCTCATATAATCGGACATTCACCAGTTGGAGGAAAAGAACCTATTCGTATTGAAACACTCTCAACCCAACCTGGAGTTGTTAGACCAGTACCTCATAGAGTTGCTCAACAACAACAGATGTTACAACGCCCTGCCTCATCAACAGGAGTAGTTCCATCTAAAAATGTGAATGTATTTGATGATGATGATGAAGGAACAAACTTGTTAATTTAAATTTTTGTTATTTTTTATATATTTTAAAGTAAAAAAAAGAAACAATCAACCAATTATATTATCATACATCATCTTCAAATGGAAGTAATTTTTTAACTTCTTTTGGTTTAGAATGATCTTCTATAAGAGTTGTTGGTAAACGTGGAGGTTTAGATTTATTTATTTTCTTTTTTGAAGACTTTTTCTTCTTTTTATGAGAAGAATCATTTATGACTAATGCCTCATTATTATTTGGCATATGGACAGGAAGATTAAATAATTTTTGAAAGAACAATTGACTTTTTTGCATTTTAAGTGGATCTCCATGGACTAGAAACACTTCTTTAGGTTGTAAAGCACGTATAGCCTCCTGAAGACCAAATCCATCTGAATGATTATTGTCTTCTGTTCTAATAATTTTACATTGATAACCAGTTTCTTTAAGTGTTTTTGGATTTGATGAAACATATGAAGGAAGAATTACAAAACTTTTGGGGTCAGTTTTAATCTTCTCAAAAACTTCAAGAGAATGACCTTTAGTTAATGTTGCTGGAGTTGTGATAGCAATGTAGTTAGTTTGTGCTGAAAGCATTTGATACTTACTGAAATTATCCACAAGTTCATGTACATCATCCCTTAACCAATTTTTCCATTTTTTATATTCATTTGCTATTTTTGTTAACATTCCACCTGAACAACATAATGGCATTGTTAAATGACACCTACGAACTATACTTAATACTATTCCCATCACTTCTTGTCCTCTTCCAATTCCATTAACAACAATTTGTACAGAACCACCTGAACGTGCAGCAGATAATAAACAATCAGCATAATGATATAGTTCATACCTTCTTTTATGTTGTTCATTAATACAAGTTGATTCAGTAATCAAATAATCTATTGCATGTGATGTAATTTCCGCTCCTCTTAAAAGAAATGAAGGAGAAACATCAAAATCACCTGAGTATACAATTCTTTTACCATCCAGTAATACTTCATACATCACAGCACCTAAAGCATGTCCAGCATAAATACATCTTATTGATAAATTTTGTGTTACTCGTTTAGTCATAGTAGGATCAATTGGTTTACATTGTAAAATACATTTGTCAAAATCAGCTTGGCAAAACAAATTATTTCCACTGTGAATATCATTTATTATTAATGATAACAATGCTTGTGTAGGTTCTGAAAGATAAATTGGAACATCCATAAATTTTGTTAACCAAGGTAACATACCAACATGATCAACATGAAAATGAGTAATACATATCGCTCGTACCTTACTAGATATTGCATTCATTCGTGAAAAATCAATTCCAACATCTGGTCTTACTGGGTTATATCCACAATCAAATAATATTGCATCTTCTTTTCCTTCAACAACAACACAACTACTTCCTACACTTTTTCCACCTCCAAAAACATGAACTTTCATAAAAGAAAATAAATTTAACTAAATAAATTAATTTTAAGTTCTTTTTTAGTTTCTTTTTTGTGACATACAACAAAAATATAAAAAATAGAAAGGAAAAGAAAGACGAAAATTCACTTTGAAATGGTAAATTGATATGTCTCTTCCAGTTCTCATCGACCTTACTGACAAACCTTTTGACCCATTTAATCCATATAATATTATTCAAATTAAAAAAATAAATAAACAAATTGATTTATTTGATTCTCAATGGCAAGAAATATTATTAAAAATACCAATGATTATACAATGTGGTGGTGGTTTGTTTTTATTTTATTTAAATTATTTAATACCTAATAGATAGATTATTTTAATCAATGGATTTCATTTATCTCTGAATTAGAAAAGATTGCACAAGTTACTCCTATTTATGAAGAAATTCATTCACTTTATGATTCTTTTAAAGAACATTTTGAATGTCAAATGTATATTGTAAATGAATTAAAAACTTGGAGTCAAGGTATTATTGAACTGTTATCAAATTTACAGAAACAAAGAAAAATTAATAAAGAAACATTCAAAAATAATGAAAAAGAATTTTTTAATTCATTAAATAAAAGTATTAAACAATACCCAAAATATAATCAAATAGAACTTATTGAACATAAAAAGAATTTACAAAATTCTATTATCACAATGGGAATTGAACTTAATAATCAAATTCAGCAAATGACTCTTATGACAGAAGAAAATATTGTTCATTTATTTAATGTATATTCAAAATATATTACTAATACTGCTAAACGTCATTTTAATGAAGAAACTCAAACTCCAAAAGTTAATTCTTTAATTATGCAAACAAATACTTTTAGATTAAATATGAATAATATCAAAGATACTATTCCTAATCCACAATCATTTGGAACATTTCTTTTTAGAAAAGAACAATCTATTCATGATAAAAAATTATATTATCTCTTTAATAAAGACTCTCTTATTGGACTAATTCGTCATAATGGTCAGGTAGAAGAAAAAGATAAAATTAATATCATTACTACTAATTTTAAGGCAAATGAAAATACATTAGAATGTAATGGAATAAATGGTAAATTTATTTTATTTACACCTTCAAAAGAAGAGGCTTTAGAGTGGCAAGAATTAATCGAAAAACAAAAAGAAAATGTATTAAATGGAACAGCTCTATCTCATAGAATAGTACATCCTTTATTATCTAAAATATTGAAACGACAAGAAAATAAATATTGTGCTGAATGTGGATGTGAAAACCCACAATGGGTCTCAGTAAATCTTGGAATAATTTTTTGTATTAAATGTAGTGCAATTCATCGTAGTTTAGGAGTGGCATATAGTAGAGTTAAGAGTACAACATTGGATAACATTGAAGACTATGTTGTAAGAATATTAGATGCATTAGGAAATGAAAAGGTTAATAAAATTTATCAACAACATTATATGATTTCACCAGATTCTTCTCTTGAGGAACGAGCATGTGTTATTAAAAGAAAATATATTAGAAAACAATTTATTGTTCCAAGTGATGAAAATTGGATTGAAGTATGTTTGAATGGAATAGAAAATAATTCAATTGAAGACATTGTTCGTGCATTGGCACATGTTGTTATTAGTGATTTGTATGGAAGTAAATTGTTACTAAATGCTATTAAAAAGAGAAGAATTAGTATCGCTTGTTATTTAATAGTAAATGGATATAGCCTTAATGAGGTGGATGAAGAAGGTAATACTGCATTACATCTTACTGCAAAAGAAAGTATTATAGAAATTGCTGTTGTTCTTGTAAGATTTAAGTGTGACTATACAATAACAAATAAGAAAAATGAAACAGCTTATGATATAGCTCAAACAAAAGGAAATGGATTGGTTTCTTCGTTAATACGAATTGCATCAAGAAATGACTTTGAAGACTTAAACGAAATTATTAATATCATAGAAAATCATTTAAGTAGTGTCCAAATGTAAAACATAAATTCCATATTTTTTGTTTTTTCAATTATTTTTTTTTAGTTTTGGTTAATAAAAAACGAATATTCTTTTTCAAAAAGCAAAACGGATTTATTCCTCATAAGAAAAATGTGAAGTTCTCAAGGCACTAGATTCGTAGTATGAACAAAAACGTCTTCATATCACCCCGGATTGTACTAAATGAAGGTATAATTTATAAAATTATTCCATTAAAAAAGAGAAAAGAACAAATTATTGTTATTACTCATCAAGCAAAAGATGAAGACAGTATGATTGAAGGATCTTTAGAAAATGGTTTTATTAAAATTATTAGGATTGGGTTAGTTCATAAGACTAAATGTGTCGTTCAAATATTAATGAAAAACAAAGTAATTGAATGGGTAGAAAGTTCTCTTATAACAGACTTTAATACAATTCTTCTTCGAATGAATGATTTAAAATTAACAGGTCAATACCTAGTAGCATCTCCAATTCTACCAACTCATAACATTAAAAAACAAATACAAAAAGAACTTTCATTAAAACAACCATCTCCATTATCCCTTATAGATCGTATTCCAAACCCTCCATTAAAAAATTCTTCTAAAAATACTTTATATAAAAGTTGTACAAATGGATTTTTGTCATTAAAAACGTCTTATTCAACAGTAAAATCTGGAATTCCTTCTGGAGGATTTGCAGCTTCAATTCCATCAATTTCTGCATCATTACCAAATTTTTTAACTATCTCTTCAGATAAGCAAAAATTAAAACTTCCAGTCCAACCACTTAATATTAATGACTCAATACATCCTTTGACTAACTCTTTTATTCAAAAACCATTAACTGGATCACTTCCTTCATTATTTGAACAAAGCACTAATTGTAAAAGTATTAAATCATCACTTCAATTTTCTTCATCTCAAACAACAGTAACCAAAGAATTATTAGACCAAGCATTTATAATGGGATTTAATTTAAATGAAATTAGTTCTAATCCAGATATATTACATTCTTTTATTGAATTAATTGGAAATGAATTTATTCCTATTCCAACAAGTCAATGTAGTAAAGAAGAAATGGAAAGTGTATTAAATCAAGTAAAAAGAGTTATTGATAAAAAATATAATGGTAGAACAGATGAATTAATGAATGCCCTTAAATTTGGAAGGACTTATAAAAAAGTAATGAATTTATGGGATTTAAAATATAAGTTGATTGATTGGAAGTCATACTTTATTATAACAATAAATGAACTTCAATCAGAAGCATTTAAAGTTAATAAAATATTAACAGAAGAATTTAATTCTCTTTTATTAAAATTTACTAATTGGGAACAATGGGAAAATTACAACTTTATGTCAGATTTCAATCAAATAACTTCTTATTTTAATATTTAATCGCTTTATAGATAAACTCTTAAAAGAGTTTTGTTATTCTCAAAATTCTATTAAATTAACTAATTATTTATAAAACTCCAATTGATTCTATGTGAGAATTATATATTCTTTTAGATCTTCTTTTTCAAGAATTTTGTATTGTAAAGAAAAGTTATTTGATAGAGTGTTGATTTGATAATTAAATTATTTCATTACTTCTTTCTTTTTAAAACGTTGAAGCTTTGAAAAATTATCTATTAATTCTTCAATAGTTGTACTAATGATATAATTAATAATTATCGTCAGTTAGTTCTTTAGGACATGACTCTTTAATTAAACCATCATTTCTTAACATATCAACTAAACTTGGAATACTTTTAGCTTTATATTCTTTACCACTCATAGTACAATAAAATGAATTTTCTCTACGTTCAATTCTTGTATGGACCGTTTTACTTTTAACTCTTTTAGAAATGGTAAAAGGAAATTTAGGATTTGTGTTACTTGGTCGAATCAAGAAAGTAAGATCTACTTTATTATTTAAATATGTTTGTGCTTCGTCTTTAGAAATATCAAAATAATAATCAGAACTTGCAAATTGAATAAGATCAGACATAATGTTATTGTCTACATAAAATTTACCAAAATTATTTATAAAATATCCAAATGCACCTGATGTTATTTCATTATTTTTTGATAATATTATACCTGATTGATTCACTAATGATATTGGTATTTCTACGGATGTTGCTATATTAGATGCCATATTTTCAAAGTTCAATACTTTTTCAGGAAGACATCCATTTTCTCGAGTACAATATACCCAAAAGTCAGCTTCCCAAAATCCACCACACTCAGTTACTAAAGAACAATCATTGATTCTATTTAAAAATTCATTTGCTGTTAATCTATCAAGATTATAAGAATTCCATGTATCTAATAATAAATTTTCTAATTGATGAGAAATATTACAAATTAATTTTGCATAAACATCTTCTTTAACAATTCTTTCACGTTTTAATTTCTTTTCTTCTCCATGAAGATTACATAATTCTTGTTTCATATAATGTCTTGGAAGTATTGGTAAATTAACAGCATTAATATCACAATGAGTTTCATTGAATAATTGATAAACGATAAATGCTAACCCAAATACATCTCCTTCTTTTCCAATATTATGACCATTCATTAACGGATAATTTTTATTTGCTGAAAAGTAATAATCACCAAGAAATACATTCATATTTTTATCAAGATAAAATGATTTTAGTTCAATTCGTTTGTGAGTAAAACCAAGACTATGAAAGATATATAATGACTCTGAGCATTGAATAGCAATATTGTATTTCATTGAGACTGTTAATACTACGTTCTTAAAAAATGTTTTTTCTCTTTTAAATAAAAATTCTTCTAAATTACATACAAATTTTTGATGGACAATACCATAAATATTTAATAATTTATCTTTAACAATATATCCCATTGGTTGTACAACATGATTACATCCCTTCTCTCTTACAACAGAAAGTATTTTAAACATACTTTGAATATCATTAACACTCCATTGATCTTTTATAGTTTCTTCAACAATAACTCGTTCACCAAATAAAGTACAGTCATATCTCTTAACAAAAATACAATCAGTAGCACCTGACTTATCAGAAATATCTTTACTTACATCTTTTAGTATTGTACTAATTTCCATGATCTTGAAATAATCTTTTCGAGTTTTAAATAACAATAATTTCATTCATCTTTCTCTTTATTGGAATTATTTCTCTTTTCAATTTCATTTTTATATATTTTATTTGATGTTTTTTTTTTCTACTCTTTTACATTCTCTTCAACTGTATATCTTTGTTATATCTAGTACATTAACAATAATTTTTATTATTGAGTGTTTAGGTTAAACAGGTTTTATCTCAATTATTTTAAAAGATACGAATAATTGAAAAAAGTTTTAACTCTTGAATTATTTGGGTATTACTTATTGGTCAATTTATATTCAATTCTTTTATTATTTTTTATTCTTGATATTTTATTTGAAACCGTTATACTTTGTTTTACTTTTTTTTTGATAGTAAAAACAAAATGGGTTTTTATTAAGTTAAGATTGAATGGAACCAATAAATATTAAGCGATAAATTTATTAAATAAACAAATGATTTTTAAATTATTTTTATGAGGTAGAACAATGTTTTTTTTATTATTTTTTAATTTTTTAAGAAGTAAAATAATATTCAACTTATTTTCAAATCAATAAAACAACCATTATCATAATTTAAAAAATCTTAAAATCAAAAACAAAAAATTCATCATATGTCATTGCAAGAATATAAACTACCTTTTCTTGAAAATGACCAAGTTCCTTCAAATTGGAAATCAATCAAATATAGAGTTGAAAAATATATCCGTGAAATGAAGTTGTCTCCTATTTTTAATGATATGATTGTACCAGAAAAAGAAAATGAACCGGTTTGTGCTGTTTGTTTTGGAGCCAATAAGGACTATCCTTTAAATTTATTCAATACCTGTTGTGCTGGAAAATTATATTTTTGTACTCTATGTTTATTACAACATAAAGACTTTGACATAAATTCACTGACGCTAAAATGTCCAATTTGTACAAAAACATTCAAAAATGAATTCAAAATTGTTCTACCACCTGTACCTCCTGTAAAAAAGAAATACCTATTTCCTAAAGCTATTAAACGACCTTCTGAACCAACACCAAACTCTTCTGCCACAATTTTAAAATCAAAAACTCCTCAAGCTCCAGTATTGAAAGAACCACAAAATTATCCACCAAATATCCCTGACCAAAGTGTATCATATAGAGAAGTCTTTAAAAAAATTGGTCTTCCTGTGGTAGAAATCAGAGAACCTCCTCCAAGACTAACACAAATAGTTAAGAAAGAAACATCAGAAGAAATAAGAGTATCTAAAGAACGTGAAGAAAGAATTATGTTTGAAAGACAAATTAGACAGGAGTTATTAGATATTTATAACCAATATGATATTACTATTCCAATAGCAATTCCTGTTGATTTGATCAATGAGATTGATATTTCTTTAATAGAAGATAAACAAACTGCAGAAATCATGTTGGACAGTGTTATTGATAATTACCAACATCTCCATTGAATGTACCTAATAACTCAATTCATTGATTTAAAATTAAAACCAAACATATAAATATTTAAGTTTTATTCTCTTTTTACAATGAAAGTGGCATTTCTTCTTCAATTCTATCTGGACTAAAATAACCTTTTAATAATTCAATCTTTAAACGGGTAAACCCTTGTATTGTTTTGTCATCTGTTAGTTCTTCTAACATATCATTAATATTTAATTCTTCAAATGCATTACGAGACCCTATTTGTGGAGAAACATTATCTTGTATCATTAAACATAAAATTGAGTCAATACAGTTCAAAACATCATCAGATGTAAATAATGAACGATTTTTTAATACATAAACAATAGGTTGAACAACTCCATTAGATATCATTTTTTGTAACATATCTTGTCTTAATTTACACGATAATATAGCAGTAGTTAATGCCCAAACAGCATTTCTTGCAAACTGGATGTTTTGACGATAAACATAACGGATGAGATACTGAATGACACCTTTTTCTATCAGATAAATAGCATGTGGATTTCCTTCTGGAATAAATAAATTTCTTAAAACCCACATTGCCTCTGACAAGATTGTATCTGGTGGTAATGATTCGAAGATAGAGAATAACGTATCTATTAAACCATCATTTACAAATACTTCAGTATAATCATCTGAACATCCAATGATTTGACCGATAACATGGAGTGCTGGTAGTACTAATTTTTCTACTCCTGTCTTAAGAAATAATACTAATTTTGAAAGAAAGTGTGTAGATTGATCAAAAAGAATAATATAATCAACCTTATATTCAATACATTGTGAAATACAAATAAGAAGGCAATTATTACCTTCAATATTATCATCAGAAGGATCCAAATTCAATGAGATAAAAGGAAAAAATGATTGAAGAAATGTTGGGTTTTGTTTTGCAGCACGAGTAACAACAAAAAATAAAGCCCAACAAACTGTTCCTAATACATTTTTGTCAATTCTTTTTTTATTTTCAATTAAATGAATAATTTCTAAAAATTTATTATAGTCTTCAATATCATTTGAACGTTCAAAATAAAATCCAACAAGACGTAATGTTCTATCAAGTAAATCTGAATGATTTGTTTGAGAAATAATTAATTGAGCAATATTCATTGTAGTATTTTTTAAATGAGGAACAAGTTTTTTTTGAGCAATAAGAACGAAAACAGTAATAACATGATATCTTAACATTATGTCTTTCTAAACTGAATGAATATAAACTTATTATAAATAAATAAAACCTACAAACTGAATTTGTAATCCATTTTATTAATATTTCAATAAATATATCAAATTCATCAACTTCTGATGATGCTTCAATAATTTCTTCTAAAGTTAAAATAATATTATACATTTCTCTTAATGTAATTGGTTGTGAATTTATTTTTTGATATAATTCTTTACTGCCCTATTTCTTTGTAAATAACTTTTTCTTTTTTATTTTAAAAACTTCTTTATTATTACAAACTATTTTTTTTGGTATAATTATCATCTGCTCACTTTGTAATCTTTTTGACTGAAGAAGTGTTTGTCTTCTATTTTGTCTTAACCCATCTCTTTCATTATGTTTTTCTTTTAATATATCGGTTGTTCCTCTTAAATTCATAACAATTTATTAAATAAAATTTTTAGTTTTTTTGTAAAGTTCTTTGAGATTTTGGAAGTAAAAGAATTTAAATATTTTTTCTTAAATAAGCTTTTTGGATTGAAAAAATATTGAAACTTCTTTATTCTTTTTTAGTTCTTTTCAAATTCGATAGATTTTGAAATTTCATTCAAATGAAATAATTAAAAGAAAGGTAAATTACTCTTCTCTATCAACAAAAAAAAACAAAGAATAAAAATGGAAAATAGTTTCTTTCAATGATTAAAAAAAAATATAAAAACAAAACGAAAAAGAGATACAAAAATTCTTGTTTTGAGATTCTAAATAACCAATTGATTCGTAATTAAATGAAATAAAGAAAGTAGTAAAGAAAAAAATCAATTTATTAATTTTGAAATAAATAACATTTTATAAAATCAAATTGTTATAAAATTAATGATTTTATTATGTTAATTCTCAAATGAAGGTATAAAAGAAATCATTGCTCTTTCACTATTACTTTTTGTTTCGTGTTATTACTCTTTGTTGAAATTGAAAAAGTAATTAAGGGTAAAGAAAACAATTAATTTTTAAATAGACTTTCTCCTCATAAAATACTTTTTACTATCACTCCTGTCATTGAACATTTCTTTATTCTACCTTGTAAAAGAAAATATAAAATATCAATTTCTATTTCATCAATACCAACACCCAAACATTATTATGAATTTCTTATATTTTCATTAATTCTATTCTTTTATGAGACTCTTTATATGACTCTAGTGATTGTAATTTTATAATAATTCTTGTAAAAAAGTAGAAAGTAACAATTACATTAATTCATTGAATGAAGGAGTATAACCAAAGTACTTATATCCAATTAAAGGAGATTGAGTTGTCATTTGTTTCTGATTTATCCCAAGATGCAAAGAATTTAACTGTTCTGCTGAAAGGACATTAGGTAATCCTCCAGGAGAAAATACCTGAATATGGATTTGACCTTTCTTAGATAATTGCAGCCATAAATCACTTACTTGTCCTTGATAGAAATATGAAAGTGAATGTTGAACAGTTCCTAATGGATCATGTCTTCCAGACTCATCAAAGCTAAAAACTTCAAATGTTATTTGTTGTCCTGGAATAATATCAAACGTAAATGACTGATTAAACTTAGGATCACATGTTCTATAAACAACATTTGTTTTATGCATCTGTCCATTTATACTTAATTTGATATAAGGGTCACTTGTTCCAGCAAAATAATCAGTCACTTTTAAATCCTTTGCTTCAATGATTCTCACTTCAATTTTCATAAAATAATTTTTTTATAAGTTCTTTTTGTT
>NW_008577123.1:0-1267 GCF_000257125.1 Entamoeba nuttalli P19
AAACTATAAATTTTCTAATTCTTGTTCTCACCAATAAAAGAGATTTTTATACCTTCATGGTAAACATTCTTCATTTCTATAATAGAAACACAACCATTTTAAGAATTCATTTCAACTCTAACACAATGCTTAACCTATTCACAATAAAAGAAATCTAAATTGAATGAGATGAATTAAACCCAGAAGAGTCACATTATAGTTTTGGTATTTTTCAATAATCTATTGAAGGAAATGATAATAGAAGTTACAATGTTTTGAAGAATAAATCAATAACACTCTTTTGTAACTATTTGTTGAACTGTTCTTAAGTGTATTTAGAGGTAAAGATTTGTTTATTCTTCTTTATCCATGGAATTGAGGTTGATTTAATGAAGCAATTCTAGAAACAGTAAGACAAAGACTATTTATTTGTGGTAATGCCAGTGTTGTGTCAAAGATATCTTTGTTAGATTTCCAATTAAACCATTGAGGTTCATTTAGATCAACAGAACAAACAAAAACTAATTGATTAAACTATTTAAAGAATAAAATGAAAGAAACAAACACTTTTCTGTAGAGAGATTAGTCCAATTAATATGATGAAGTGAAGTATTAACAATTGTGCATTGACTATCTTCAAGTACTACATCATCAACAACCAATTGTATTAATGTTTCTAATTCAACTATTGTTAAAAGAAGACTACGTACAAATTTGTGTTTAAATGGCTCTCTGATTTCTCTGAGAGTAATAATTCTTTGTAATAACATTATCAATGAATCAACAAGAAGATGTAAAGACAAAAGATTATCATCTGTCAAGTCTTGCTTATCCATTAACCAAAACACAAAGTCAATAGCTTCTACCATTCTTGTAATATTATCAATAAAACATCGTGAGAGGTTAGTTCCTGACAAACAAGCTGAAAGATATTCTTGAGCAGATGTGATTAGTGACAACAACAAATTTGATTTAAAAGGAAGAAGTAACGTGGAAAGAACTGACCCAACAGACTGAAAAATTGCAAGTTGAAGTGATGAACCAGTCACTAGATAAAAAGGCATTGGAGCTATGAATCGAAGGAGATAAAATGAAGAAGAATAACCAGACTTATTGAGTTGTAAAAGATACATTTGTAATGGCACTGGAAAAAATGAAGAAGTGTCAATCACTTGTGATGAAGTAACTTTTATAAAATGTGGTAGACATTGAACCAAAAACTTTAAAGTAGGACCTTTTAATGATAATGGTAATATCTCAAAATGACTAAGTAAGGATGTAACTAATG
>NW_008577124.1:0-4176 GCF_000257125.1 Entamoeba nuttalli P19
AAAAAAAACAAAGAATTAAGAAAAGAACATTAGAGTTATTAAATTAAAATAAAATTACCAATAAAGAAATTAAGTTTTAAATTGAATTTATTGATTTGAAAATAATAAAGATGAATAGAAGAAATAAGTTATAAGAAGTTATAACTAATAAAATTTATGAAAGGAATAATACAATATTTTTAATTATATTAAAAAAGTATTTAATCATTCTTAATATTATATTTGGATTTAAAGAATGTATAGACTCTGTTTTTAGAAAGTATTATCAGAAGAAGTAATATCAAAATCAATATTATTTTCTTTGATCCAAGATTCTATTTCTTCATTAATAGATAATATTTGTTGATTAATAGATGTCATTTGTTTTAAAGATTTATTCTTCTTTTTTTCATTAATTACTTTTTTTTGTTCCATTTCTGCATTTTGTTTTGCTATTAAGTAACTTTGAGTTAATTCAGTTATATCTCTTTTTTTCTTTTCAAGATTTTTTGCCATTTCTTCTAATTCTCTCATTTCTATGTTTATTTTATTATGAATAATTTCATAAAGTTGTTTGAGATCATTTGTTGTTTCTAAGGGAGTTTCATTATTCATTGTTGTTTTTAAATTTTTAGTTTCTTCAAAGAACTAAGAAATAGATACGAAAAATGATTTAATTTTATGAATTATTTCATTTATAATAATGAATTAAAAGGAGATTGAGGTTCTAATTGTTGTGCTTGATGTTTTTGATCTTTAGATAAATGAATTGAGCACTCCCCAACTCTTTTTCTATTATGATAAACAATACATTTTTCAATATATTGATTTGTAATAATAAATGTTAATGGAAGAATAAATCTTCCAATTTCATGTTCTCTTTCTGTTATAATACAAGTAATCCAATATCTTTTTAATACATCTAAATTAAAATGGTTTAGAGTTAATACAGTTTGTATAAAATTAGTTTCATAACGTTTTGGAGATATAGATAATGTAGTAACAACAGAAGAAAGAACTTTTGAGTTAAATGTTAATAATAAAGGTTTATCTATTTTAGATGTTAATTTTAAATGAATATTGTCTATATTAACTTTTAAAGTTGAAGAATCAACAAAAGATGGTGTTGGAAAATCTTTAAAAGAGAATGTTGAAGTAACACATTTTTGAAGAGTCTTATCTTTTAAATCAATTTCATTTCCTTCATTTAATAAAGGAGATTCTATTTGTAATAAATGTCTACTTGTAGGGTCAATACAATCCCAAATACTTCTTTGAAAAATAATACCATTTGATGCAAATGCTTTAGTACGTCTTATAGCTGTATCAAAAGAAGGTATTTTATTCAACGGAGGTTGTTCAAAAATCGTAAAGAAGATTTCTTGAACATCTGTATTAAGATCTATTTGTGATTTAATAAACATTGATTCATCTCCTTGAATATTTTGTAAAGGATGAAGAGCTAAAAAGGCTAATGTAGTTTCATTTATACTAAATAAAATTGCACTTCCCCAACACTTTAGTTTTGACCATTTTTGTGGTTTAGATTTCTCAAAATAAACATTACTAACTTCAACATTATGTAATTTTTTATATTTTTCTCTTTTTAATAATACACATTGAGCAATTATATCTGTTGTATGAACAGCAACTAATACATATGGAGATATTACTGCATTAAGTAATAAAAAAATATTTTTAAATAAATCAAATGGTGGTTGATAATCTCCAATAAACATTGAAGGATCATAATTACATTTATTTAATTGAAGAACAATAATATCTTTATCATTTTCTTTCATAACTTCATTTAATAATGCACCATCTGGTGGAATTAATATTTTTTCCATATTCCATGTTATAAAACGAATATTAATTTCTTTTGATAAAGAAGGTAATAAATATGATGATGAATTATTTCCAATATCAAGAAGATTTAATCCAGGTGGTGGTGCGATTAGTCTTGATTTATTTAATTGAAATGCAAGTTGATATGATAATGATATTTCAGAAATAAATAACATTTTTGGTAAACTTGTTGTTTTAGTATATAATAATAATATTCTTGGATCATGGGTAATATCACATGCAATAACATCATCTAATAACATAGAAATACATAGTCCACTTTCAATTAAATATTCAGTATAATGTGTTTTTGTAATATGAATATGAATTTTTGTTTGATTTGCTTTTTTCATTGAAATATCTGTTTTTAATACATTACGAATGCATAAAATTACATTATCACAAGACTCTTGTTGTTCTGAAAAAAATATTTTTCCTAATAATAAATTTAACATTTCTTGTGGTTTTTGATATTGTCCTGTTGTCATAGAAATAAATGACCTTTTGACTGATGTTTTTCCATCAGATAAAACACCACTAAATCCTCTTTTACCATTTCTAGTATAATCTGTTTTCATTGCTTTAGTTCCTGTATATCTAAAACTCATTTGATTAGCATGGTCTGCCCAAATATTCATATAGTCTGTATTTATTGAAATTATTAATTGTGGATTTTGAACATTAAATTCTTTTAATTGTAATTCAAGAATCATTTTACCAATACATGATTGTATTACATTTGTTCTATCTAAACAATCAATACAATTTGTTCTTATTACACCATTTTGTTGATTTAAAATTCTTCCTTCATTATTAATTGTAAAAAAATTAAATGTCATCATTCTTTTATTAATTGAATTAAGTAAATATCTTATATTTTCATATTTATTATTTGCACATTCTTTATGAAAGTCAAATGCATAATAATCTACTTTTAATTTATTATTAAGTCCTAAATAAAATTCATACATATCATGTAATACTTTTTCTGGTCCATGATTATCTAATAAATTAATAGCAATAACATCTCCATATATTTGTTTTAATTTTTCAAAATGATTTGTAATGCACCAATCTTGATATATTGTTTGATAAAATTTCCCTTTAGGTCTGAAAGTATCTTCTTCATTTGTTTTCCAAATTAATGGAATAGTTCCTCGTATTTGAACAAAACTAGAAATCATTCCATCTTTTTCAATTATTTGTTCTGTTTCAACAAAATTAGAAACATTCCCATTAATATCACCACCTCTTGAAGAAAATCTTAATCCAGTTCTTGAACAATCTCTTCTTGAAAATAAAACATAATTAATTCCATATTCAAATTTTGTTGAACGAATAAACCCATCTACAAAAATAATTTTCCATTCCTTAAATCCTTCAATCATTTTATGCATACTTTTATTCCAATAAAATCTATCATCTATTTTTTCATTTTGTTTCTTCATTTCTTGAAAACGTAATGTTATGTTCATATCATAACTATAATACAATAAACAATCATCAAGCATTTTCTTAATATCTTGTATGAGTTTATTGTCAGTTTTGTATAAATCATTTTTTATTGTTGGATGAATCAAAGGAAGAATTTTAATATCAACTACATTTCTTATTACTTGTCCATTAATTTCTACACATTTTATTCCTTTAATACCGATACAAACAACACAATTTGGTAATGTGATAAATCCCATAAGTTCATCAAACTTATATTGTTGTAATAATTGTCCATTAAGTGGTTTCTGCTCAAATATTTTTTCTTCATATTTGAATGATAATTTTGTTCTTCCTTCTTTTTCTAGTAATACACCATCTGATAAATAAGAAACAATTATTGGGTCAGTCATTTCTGACTTAATACGTCTCATTTTTAAGTTAAATAAAAGGAAAAAATTAAAAACAAAAAACAAAAAGAAATAAACAGAAAAATTTAGTTATTTAAAATATCTCTTGTTTTTACTTGAACCATTTTTTTATAACTCTTAGGATTTGGTGTTGAAATAAATGGCATTGACTTTTGATGTTGTTCTATTTGATTTATAAGTCTTTTATTAATAATACGTTCAAGTGTTCTTTTTGCATCATCTAAATTTCTATATCTTTTCATTGTTGTTCTTAACTTCTTAAAATATACTTTATCATCTTTTAAATCTTTTTCATTTATTTCAAATGATTTAAATGCTTTTTTTCTTTTATCAAGATCATTTACTGTTTGTTCATCATATTTATTTGTCTTTTTACCATCACAACACAAAATAAGAAGTATCAATAGATAAAAAAGAGTTTTCATTGTCATAAATTAATATTATATTATTTTAAGTTCATTAAATGATTTAAATTAAAAAAAAA
>NW_008577125.1:0-1014 GCF_000257125.1 Entamoeba nuttalli P19
TTTTTCAACATAATAAGTATCATAAAAATTCAATTCAATCAATATGCTTGGAACACAGGGAAAGCAACAGACCCCCCTTTGACGTTTACTTGGATTTGAGTGATATTATCAGAACCTTCATACATACATTCTGATGCTTGTTTTGTAAGTGCTATAAAATTGTCAGCAAGATCATCATCACTTTGAGAAAGAACTCCAAATGGAATTGAAAGATAAGCTGAACGAAGAGGTGTAAATGGAATGCTTTCAATTGCTTTTTCTATTTCTCTTTTAATAGAATACTTCCCACAGAACACTGGAATAAAAAGATTTCTTGAACGTATTCTACCCAAAAACAATATTGAAATAAGATGACAAACTCTAATTTCTACTAAGAAAACATCATACCTCTTCATTAACTCATCTTGTGCTTCAAAAGTAGCATATCTTTCTCTAATTTGTTTAGTAGAAATTATTTTGTCGACATGAACGCCTGCTTTAGCAACTTTTTCTTTCATATAACTTTTAGGATTAGCACAAATTAAACATATTGAACGTTTATTATAGAATGGATGTGGTACAGTTCTAATTCATGTTAGCTTTAATTTAAATCATTAAACAAAAATACAAAAAGAACAAACAAAAAGTCTATATGAGGATTATATCTAGGTTCTTTTAGAATATCAAATTTAACTTGAAGTTGTTTATCAGTATTGAACAATGAAGTAATACCAGAATTTTTTGTTTCATAATCGTTATATTGTTTAATAGCTCTAATTGTTTTAAGAATGTGTGCTCTTTCAATTGGTTGATATTTTTTTAATACAATATCACTAACAACCTGCTGACTGTTTTCGGGGAGTGTTTTCTTTGGTTTAGTTGCTTCGGTTTTTTTAGATTTTTCAGTCACGTTATTATCTTTTGTATTTTCAATTGGTTTAATAACACAAGTCACTCGTTTTAATCGATGTAAAGCAGGAGCCATCAAGAGTATTATAATGATAATGAAGATGAAACCAAAAAACTAAAGAGAGA
>NW_008577126.1:0-2544 GCF_000257125.1 Entamoeba nuttalli P19
AAAATAAACGTTATATATTGTTCATAAAATATATAACTTTAAACAATAAAACACAAAAACAATATTTATTCTAATAAAGCTAAAGCCAACCGAGCACGTTCTTGTTTAGACCTCTTTCTAAGACCCTTAAACACTTCAATATTTTTATCAGCCGAACGAACACAAAAATTACAAATTCTTTGAGGAACAGGATTAGGAGGAACAATCTTTCTATTTTTTGAACATGAATCACAAACAACAAATCCACACCTTTCACAATGATATTTAAAACAAAATATTCCAAACTTCCTTTTACAAATGAAACATAAAGTTGCTTCATTAAATGGTTGATATAAAGGAGCATCAAAACCAACAGTATCAATATTTTTGGAAAATTTTTTATCAGACTCTTTTTGAATAGCTGATTTAAGATCATTAGCCCAAGTATTTCGTTCTTCTATAGAAGAACAAATAACAGTAAAAGACTTGAAAGGGGATAATAGATTAAAAGTGTTTGGTTGTAACCCATCCTCTATATGTACTGAATTTAGTCGTAAATATAAATTAGGATAAAACAATTGTAGTTGCATTCTCCCATAAACTAAAATATCATTAAACAAATAAAAATAACGTTTCTTTGGTTTTGTTTTACTTAATTTGAATAAAACGCCTTCTCTCATAATATATCTATGTGCTTCAACTAACGTAAGATGATAAGGACCTTCACAAAACTTCTTTTTTATTGCTAGTAATTTTCTTCTATTATCTTGAAGTTTAACTTCATCATTAATTTCTTTAGCAAGTGACTTCAAAGACCCAACTAATGCTGTTGTTTCTTCAAACAAAGGATCGTTTCTATCTGTGTGTTTTAAGAAATCACTTAATAATAAATTATAACGAGGGATTCTTTGTATTGGTAAAATTAAATAACTCCGTAATGGTTGTACAGTCTCACCTTCATATCCATATTTACTACAATGATGTAGTAATTTAACTACATCTTTCATATGTTCAGCTTGTTCAACTGCTTGTAAACCAACAGAGTTATTTCCAACAAACATTCTATAAACTCGTAGGTATGGCAATGTACCAAGAAAGACTGATGTTAATCCCGAAACTAATTGATTCTTCTCAACTAAATCCTCAAGTGATTGTAGAAATACTAAATTAACACGAACAATATCTCTATAAAATAAAAATATAGATTTGTATAATGTTGGCGGTAATAATGGTGGTTCACATGACTGTAATGGATCTGCGTAACATCTTAAACATGTCATTAACATTCTTACATATGTACGTTCAGTTGTTAGTAATTCCATTGCAATTTTCTTACGATATACTTCTCTTGGAGTTGTTAATATAGTTGGTTTATCACATTTAATGTTGTTAAATAACTCTACTGGTAATGTATGTGCTTCAATAGAATGAAAACAATTACTACATCTCTCATCAGGCAAATCAGTCATTCCTTCAAACCTGTTACAATTACAACCCTTAACTCTACACTTTCCTTCATGCATTCGAGGAAAAGAAGGATATGATTGAGGGGATATTGTTTCCATCTCTCAATAATAGGAAAATCTTAAATTTTCAAGATAAAAATTAAAAATTAAGGAAAAACAAAGAAAATGAATTAGTCAATTCATTTAGTTTTTGGCAGGAACATTTTCAAGAACAAATTTCTTTAATTCTTCAACAGTTCTTTGTTCTTGGAATTTCTTACTTTCTTCACCATTGAAAACAAGAACAGTTGGGAATCCTCTAATTCCATGTTCTTGGCAAAGTTCTCTGTAATCATCACAGTTTACTTCAGCAATAATAACATCTTCATTCTCAGTGAATGCTTGTGCAACTTCTTCATAAGTTGGGGCAAGTCTCTTACAATGTCCACACCATGGAGCAAAGAATTTAACTAAAAGAGTTTTTCCACTATTTTGGTAAGTCTTAAAATTGTCTGGATTAAGAGAAACAAGTCCCTCTGAATTAGCAGAAACTAAAGCAATTAAAAGAAGTGCAAAGAAAGTTCTCATCGAATAAATTATTTTAAGTTCATTTGTCTTTTCATTTTAAACTTTTTAGTTACCAAAAACTATAATATTTGATATATATTTTTATTAATTTAATTAAAAAAAATAAAACACTTATTTTCTTTTCATTTCATTATTAATTACTTCCACTTCTTCAGCTATAAACCGTATTTTTGTTTTGTTTTTAGATTTAATAAAAACACCACATTCCTTCCTCTATACTTTTTAAGAAAAAATAAATCATTTGTTGATATTTAAAACACATTATTAAAAATAAACGAAAATTTATAAAACAACCCTAATAAACTATAAATATTGTTTTTTTTTACTATAAAAAATACTAAATAATAAAAGGAAAAATAAATAAAAATGAAAAAAAATATGAAACGACTTCATTGAAATGAACCATAAAAATGAGAGTAAAAAAATAGTAAAAGAAATCAGGGTGTCATTGAACATGACAAACACATCAAAGGACATTGTTCAACAACTCTTGTTCAATGAGTCTAGATCTACTTCTGCACCTCCTCAAATG
>NW_008577127.1:0-289 GCF_000257125.1 Entamoeba nuttalli P19
GTACCAGGAGGAACTACAGTAACAGTACCACAAGGAAACGAAGTAACAACAGGAGATGCAGCAGTATCATCTCCAAAAGGAAATGAAGTAACACCACCAGTACCACCAGTAGAAGGAACTCCATCATCAGCAGTTCCACCTAAACACGTACCAGCACCAAGTGGACAATCAGAAGCAGCAACTACATCAGTAGAAGGAAGTTCAGAAACAGCAAACACACAAGCGACATCAAGTGGACAGTCAGCAGGAGGTGCAGGAGCAACACCATCAGCAGGAAGTGCTTCATCAA
>NW_008577128.1:0-229 GCF_000257125.1 Entamoeba nuttalli P19
TCATTAAAGTACTTGGTATCTTTACTATTTCACAAGTAAAACGCCTTGTGAAATCTGTAACAGGAATTCCTTTGGAGCAACAGAGATTGCTCTATATTGGAAAGCAACTTGAAGA
Organism: Entamoeba nuttalli P19; assembly: GCF_000257125.1. Taxonomy (NCBI): domain Eukaryota; phylum Evosea; order Mastigamoebida; family Endamoebidae; genus Entamoeba; species Entamoeba nuttalli. The sequence goes on from NW_008577128.1 coordinate 116, forward strand.
TCAAAACACATTATTAGATTGTGGAATAACAGATGAATTGGTTATTCATTTAGCTTTGAGGATAAGAGGAGGTAATCCAGTGATTTTATTGTGTGACAACGAAAAGAAGAAAAA
>NW_008577129.1:0-1468 GCF_000257125.1 Entamoeba nuttalli P19
TTAATGAACAACAAAAATGATAGATATAAAACAAAAAAGTCAAACAAAATTGAAAGAAGGTAAAATTTTTTAATTAATAAAAAAATACTAATAAAAAATAAAAAACAATAAAACAGAACTTAAAAAATATTTAGAGATGTCAATTGCAGCACTGTTCATACTTGATTCTAAAGGAAGAACAGTTATTAGTAGAAATTATAGAGGAGATATTCCTATGAACGCTGTTAATCAATTTGTAACTAAAATAACAGAAGAAGAAGAAATTAATTTATGTCCTGTAATATTAATTCAAGACATCACGTATATGTATGTCAGACACAATGGACTATATTTTATGGCATTTACAGATCAAAACATTAATTCATTGTTAGTAGTATCATTTTTGACAAAATTAATAGAAGTGCTTAAGACATATTTTGATGTTGTAACAGAAGAAACAATACGAGATAATTTTGTTGTTATTTATGAATTGTTAGATGAAATGATTGATTATGGATATCCACAAATAACAGAAACTAAAGTTCTTCAAAATTATATCACTCAAGAAAGTCATCGTATGAATATGAAACAGGTTCAGTCATTACTTCCAGTTGTTACTGGTGCAGTTTCATGGAGAACTCCTGGAATTAAATACAGAAAGAACGAAGTATTTGTTGATGTAATTGAAAAAGTTAATGTATTAGTTTCACAGAATGGGTCATTATTAAGGTCAGAAATTCTAGGAACTATAAAGATTAATTGTAAATTATCTGGAATGCCAGAACTAAGACTTGGACTAAATGAAAAAATTAATATTGGAGATAGAATGGAAAGTAATAAAAATCAAGTACAAAAAAGAGCTGAAATGGATGATGTTAGTTTCCATCAATGTGTTAGATTAAGTAAATTTGATAGTAATAGAATTATTGGATTTGTTCCACCTGATGGAGAGTTTGAATTAATGAATTATAGATTAACTTCAAATATTAGACAATTAATTTGGGTTGAATCAGTAATTGATAGAAAGAAGAGAAATAGAATTGAAATCTTAATTAAAGCAAAAAGTTTCTTCAGAGAAGCTATTAATGCTAATAATGTTCAAATTAGAGTTCCTGTTCCATCTGATGTCTTTAATCCACAATTTAGATCATCTATTGGAACTTGTAGTTATGAACCACAAAATGATTGTGCTTTATGGTTTATTAAAGTATTTCCTGGTAATCGTGAATTTATGATGAGAGCATCATTTGAATTACCATCAATAAGAGATGAAGAAACTGATAAAGAAAAGAAACCTGTTCGTGTTAATTTTGAAATACCATATTACACTGTAAGTGGTTTACAAGTAAGGTATCTAAAAGTAGTTGAAAAAAGTGGATATCAATCATATCCTTGGGTTCGTTACATGACTTTTGCTGGTGATTATTGTTTTAGAACATAAAAAAATGAATAGTTATCTAAAACAAATTGAATACTTTTTTATTCATTA
>NW_008577130.1:0-746 GCF_000257125.1 Entamoeba nuttalli P19
TTTGATGTTTATTATATTTATTCATATCAACAATAATTCATCATCTTCTTTTATTTTATTTTATTTTATTTTCTGATAGTTGTTTCTTCTTTCTTCATTATTTCTTCTTTTGTATTTCTTTTATTCTTGAATTTCTTTATTTTATCTTTCATGTTTTATTTGATTTATTTCTTTCTCTTTTTATATTTTTTTGATTATCTTTTCTATTTGTTTTGTTGTTCTTGTATTATTTTTATTATTTCTTCCTTTCTTCATTTTCAATACACATTTATTCTTTCTTACTTCTTTTCTCTTTTTTCTTTTCAATTTCTTCATTTCTCTTCATCTTTTCTTCATTTATGTTTTTTGTTTCTTTTGTTTCTCTTTTTTTATTGTAATATCTTTTATTCTTCTATCTTTTCATATGTCTTGTTTATTCTCATAATAATGTTGATAAACATTCTATTTGTATTACATGTTTGTTGTTATAATTATTAATATTATTTTTACGATACGTGTGTTTAAAAGAGAATTTATATTGTGGATATAATATGATAAAATGAAATAATAGAATTATGAATGGTGTTTTGCTGATAATAACTATAATCATATCAATCATAATGTCAGTAAAATTTATTTATTTATGATTGTTATATTTGATTTTCGTGACATTCATGTGAGGTAGAAATGTGTTATAATAAAAGTAAAGATAAAATAGAAGAATAACAAAAGAAAATGTAGAATAAATAAGAAATAAATAAAATAGA
>NW_008577131.1:0-13144 GCF_000257125.1 Entamoeba nuttalli P19
AAAACAGAAATAAAAGAAATGATAGAAATAATAAATGCCATTCAATTAAATGAAATATGATGTAAAGATAATAAATAAATTACAAGAGAGTATAAAACATAACAGAGAAATGATATAAGTAGAAACAGTCACATTAATGTTACCAATAATTTAATACACAATGAATTTATAAAAAGATTAAAAATATTAAAATTATAAATAAACTCATCAATACATTACAAACAATAACCATCAAAATTATGAAAGAATTAATATTTTATGCAATGAATTCTCTCTATATATTAAAAAATGAATCAACTAATTGTCGTATGATGGAAATAAAAATAAATTAAAATATAATGAAGAAACAGAAATAATCAACTCTTAATATTCATGTAATTCAAATAAAGATATATTTAATAATTGGTTTATATAAAATAAGGTTTATTAATTTTAATGTGTCGTTAAAAATTAATAATAAAAAAATAATTTCATTTCAATAGAATAAAGTATTTATTAAACAAATACTATTTGTTTAAATAAACATGAATCAATAATATATTAAAAACATATTAATGTAAATAAAAATTTGTTAAGAATGGTAATTTTATTCACATAAATTAATAAAGAATTAAAAACATAATAATTAATATTTGAAATATTCGACCTATTAACAATGAGGTAATAGGAGATACTATTTCAATTTTCTTGCATCCATTACTAACTTTTTATATTGATAACAATTAAAAAGTAACGATGATAAGATGCGGGACAAATATAATGAGATAAACGAGGTTTAAATATCCTAAGGGTTATTATAAAATACTAATAAAAATTAATAAAAAGCTATATTTTAATAGAATAAAAAACAAATTTAAAATTAAAATAAAAAAAAGATATTAAGTTCAATGAGTAATATCTTTGATCCTGATTATGAATGGACTAAAAAAACGGTATGTCATGCAATTTTTACTATCAAATCTCTTATTTCTCCAATAGTTGGAATTATTTGTGGGATAATTGGAATTCAAGGATGGTTAGGATTTGCTATTTGTTTTGGATGTGTTATAGTAATATCATATTTCTTTGTTGTTTATTATTCATTAGATGAAATTGACCCAGAAGTAACACTTGGAGATGCAATAAATGAAGGGCTTGGAGTCTCTTTAGCAGAGTTCTTACTATTTTGGATAATTTTCTTTACCATGTTCCATTCTCAATAAGTGGTTTTAATTACAACCAATAAAAAGATGACAATATTCAAAACAATTACAATTAATTGAGTGGTGTTGATTTTGCAACATATTTACCAATATTAAATATTCTTGTTTTTGTTTCATTTTGATTTGGTCTATGTCTTGTGAAATAAATTGATTGTCTTTTATTAAAGAAGATGTCATGATAAATTGGAGGAGTAATTACATCATTAACTCTTCTTTTAAAGCAATCACCTATATCCTATTTGTTATTCTTTATTCATTATTTTATTCAAACATAATTATATTTTATGAAATAACAAACGGTAAATATAACTTCTTTATTCTTAGTCATAAGTTCAAATGTTTTGATAATATGTCCTGTTTGTGGTCCAATGGTTTGAATATCATTTTTACTTACAAATGTTGATAAACCAAGGCATACTGCAATATTATAACTATCCATTTTTGATTCAGGACAATTTGTTATTCTTCCACAAAGTGCTAATAAATGTTTCAGAATACTTGCATTTGTTTTTGGTAATTGACATGTTAGTTCACGTATTTTGTCAACCCAAACTTCTTCATTAGTACTATTGCTCATAGTAATACTTAACATTGGTTGAAGTAATGGTCGAGGCCAAATAGGAGTATTTAAGCCTCTTAAAAATTTTCTTATTACTCCTGAAAGATTTACTACATCTGTTGCTTGTACATCAATAACACCAATCAGTTTAGTGTAACTTTCTAATGCTTTTGAGTCAGCGCATTGTCTAAATACACCTTCAAGAGATCTTGGTGTGAAATAAATTCCATACATAGCTTTAAGAATAGGAAGAGGAACTTCTTCGTTTTCATTTTTTATAATTTCATCTATTGACTGTGAATAATTAGTATTAAGTAGTTTCTTTCTTTCGTTAATAACTGATACAACAGCAGTTTCTAATTCATTAGAATCTTCTTCCTTCATAATATTATTGAATTTGACCATTTGATCTGAAAGAAGATTTAAGTCATTAATGTATGAAGAAAGTGATTGAAATAACGAAATATTAGATATCATATTATTTTGTTGCATTGCAATATCAGGAACAGATGAAATATTTTCACCCCATGAATTATTATTTTTTAATGAAATAGATAACTTGTTTAATGTATTTTCCTAAATGAAATAAGTTTTTATTCATACTTTTTGAATTTGTTTAATAAAGGTTAACAAACATATATTTTAAATATTTCTATTAACACTTCATTTGTATGTGAAATTACTAAAAGTTCATGATAAATAGAAGTTGATGAAGAAGCTTTGGGGACATTAATTCTTAAATTTTCTATTTTTGTATGAAAACTTTGAATTAATGGAATTAATGTTTGAAATGTTTGTGCTATTTGATTAGAGTTTATTGATAATTGTTCCATTGCTTGAAATTTGTTTGATCCATACCTTTCAAGACATAATTTATGTGCAGGAAGTAACCAGTCATTCATTTTATATTCTATTTGTAGTTTTTTTAAATTTAAGTTTATAAAAATATGTTTAAATATCAAAATATTTTATTTAATTTTTTTTTGTGTTAATATGAACTGATGGTTTGTGATGATTCTCTTTATCTGATATTAAAAAGTTATAGTTAAATGGAAGAAGATATATTAACACTTAAAAGTCAAATTAAATACCTTAGACAAAAAGTTTATATTCTTGAAAGAAAAAAAGATTATAAAAAAGAATATGAAGAAATGAAAAGTAAGTATCAAATAGTCAAAGATTTAAGAATCAAATTAGCAATATCACTTTCAGAAGAACGAAGAAAAAATGAACAGTATGAAATGATGATAAAATATTATGAATCAATTATTAATCAACTTATTTTTCATTGATTTTATTTTATGTATGTGAAATATATTTTTGTTTTTTTTTTTATTAATGAAATATATATTATATGAAATTGATTTGAATTAACTTGATATAATTTCATTAAGAGCATCTTTTCTTTCGAGACTCATATTTTGAATACATTGTTTTGTTAAAGTATCGTACTTTTCTGAAACGACTGTTAATACTTGTTTCATTATAATAAGATTTTCTTTTGTATGAGAACGATATAAGAAATTATCAGCAAGAATAATAAGAAGATTAGGAATGTGGTTTTGTTCTAAATTAATTAAACCATTAATATACATTAAACATAACTCATTACAGAGTTTTTCATTTTTATTTTTAATAGGTAAATATTTTAGCCATTCTTTAGCTTGTTCAGGAAGTTTAAGATCTAAAATAATTCTTCCTAATTTCCTGACCGCTTTAGATTGGACATATTCATTCGTTTCTTCTTTTACCATTTTCCATAACCTATTTAATACTTCTTCAATATTCTCAAACCCACGTTCAAAAGAAGCAACTAATGCACTTATTGCTGCATCTCTTACAGCAATACAAGAATCATTTAACCCTTCAATAATTCCTGGAGTTTTTAATCCGCAATCCCTAATAGCAATTTTTAATACTCTCATTGAAACAACTCGTGAAGAAGAAGACCCTTTTAACTTCTCCAAAATAACTGGATGAATATAATTAGCATATGCATTACTCATCGAACCCAAAACAATTGATGTAGATAAAGCAGACAATAATGTTTCTGTTACTTTGCCAACTTCTCTAAATTGTTCTAGATGTTTCAAAGCAGCTGCAATATTTGACATAACAATATTACTATCTAATGGAATGTCATGAGATATAATTCTTTCTAATGTTCCTATTCCTGCAGAACATAACTCTGAATCAAATGAATGACATCCTGAATCTAATACAGCAACTAGTCTTTGTAAAGTAAGTTCTATTTCTGGACTTCTTTGGTCTTGATATAATATAATAAATAATGAACCAGCAGCATTAATAGCAATAGAAGCAATACTAATGTTAATTGACCTTGATTCTGTTACAATAATTTCAATAACATGATTCATTACTGGTAGTAACAATTTATGTGCTTCAGAAATCAATACAGATAAACATCCCATAGCACTTTTCTTCTCTTCAGATAATCCACTTGCATTTTTAATTGGAATTTGTATTTTACATCGTTGGAGTAAAAAAGGAAGAAATTTAGTAATAAATGGATAGAAATATTCTTTTAACAAGGGAAGCATTCTTATAATAATTGTTTCTATATATCCGAGTAATGGGTCATCTACTTTTATATTTGGTAAAGAAAGACACACATATAATTGTTCTGTTAATTTTTGAGCAAACAAAGTAAGTTCTGAACTATTAAGATAAAATCCAATAATACTAATAGACTCAATAATTCTTCCACGAAGTTCAAAGTATTCATAAGTTGTTGGTATTTTATTTAATAATTGGAAGTAACCATTTAAAAATGAAGATGCATAACGTGTAAATAATTTTTGGACTCTAGTAACAAGAAAAGATATTGCACAAATTGCAGATGAAAGGACATGTAACTCACTTGACTGTAATAATGGTTGTAACATTGAAATAATTGATTCCATCTTTTCTTTCATTAGAGCTGTTGATGCAGAGTCAATAAAAAAGGATAAGAAGTCACACGTTCTTGCTTGAATTTTTGGAATTGGAGAATTAATGTTTGTTGCTATTAATTGACATACAATAGGTTCAAAAGTACTTCTAAGTGAGGGATATGATTTAAGAACTCTATTGGCAAATACCAAGACTTCATAAGTAACTCTTGGATGAAGAGAAATAATTGATAAAAATGATTGATATATTTGAGGGATAGATGCATATAATGAAGAAGTATCTATTGAAACGATTTGTGAAACCATAAAAATAAATGATCTAGCTTGTTGCCATGTTGGATTTGAAGGGGCTAAACTTAATACTTCTTTTGTTGGTTTAAAAAAACTAAATCTAAACATAAATTCTTCTGCAGCAGAACATAAACTATCTTTTTCTTCTTCTTTAAATTGATACCATTCAGGATTATCTTGAATTGTACAAAGCCATTGATATAAATACTTCATTGTAGGTAATAAAGCATCACCCAATGTTCTATAAGTTTCACATAAAACAGCAAGACATTCCATTGAAGGAATAGCATCACTTCCTAATAATTTTACACCTAATAAAGCGAATGTACATGTTTGTTTTAAATAATTATTAAATAATGCTGATGTTTCATTCATTTCACTTATAACTTCTATACAACTTTGTGCATTTAACCTATCTGTTTCCAATACATGAATTGCAGCTTCTAAGAATTGAGGATAATGTGATACAACTTCTTCAGTAAATTCTTTTCCTTCTTCTTCACAAACTTCAATGACTGATTTATATAATTGTAATGAAGAAACAACAACAATACCAACATCATTTAACAATTTTATTGCAGAGTTAAGAGATTCACGAATGAAATCAACACTTGGCTCTGAAAATATGATTAATAATGCAACTGTAGACAATGCTATTGATCGGTGTTGTGGAGATGGAAATGTAAACATTGACTTTAATGCAGGGAGAAGTTCTGGAAATGAAGGAGAAACAGTAAAAGTATCATAAAGTAATGATGAATAAGCACGAAGAAGTGCTGGAGGAGAATCACTTTGAAGGAGATGAATTAAAAATAATTTGAATTGTTGTTTTTGTTCATCAGTTAAATAATGATATAATGAGGGTTGTGCTTTGTAAAAATTACGAGATAATAAATTTGCAGATAATAAACGAATATTAGGATCGTTAGAATTAAGTGCTTGAATGTGAGTAGAGATTAATGTAGTTGGTTGAGAAAGTAATGAGTTATATAATTTTTCAGCATTTGAACGTATTTCGTTGTTTGAAGATAATAAATTTTGAAAAAGAAGTTCAACGTTCATATGACTTTGAATGAAAATAATGATTTAGAGTTGAACTAAAAGTTATAATAAAAAAATAGTTATAAATAATAATAACAAAATTATTACATTCATTAACTAAAAGATCTAACAATTTCTTTATTTTGTCAATTCATGAATCGATTTATCTTACAAACCAACACATTTGAAGTGAGTATAGACAAGTATAAAGTCTCTCCAAAAAGTACAATGACTGGTATTCAACAAGGTCAAATCATTCAAATTTTTAAAGAAAATAAAAAAATAATATTTGAACCTTATGATGAATTCGAATGGTTTTTATTTAATGGAAATGAAATGGTTGTTTTGAGGAAAGGAGGAATTATTAGTATTGCTGATGATAAAACACCTCCTTCCCCATTAATGAAATTAAATGAATTTAAAGACATTTCAATTTATTCATACAAAGAAATTTTTGTTGTTGTCGTTAAACAAAGTAACACTGTTGAATGTTTTATTTTTCATAATTTAAGACAAAATAGGTTGAAACCTTTATATAATGTAAAAGCTATTACTATGAAACAAAATTGTTTATTTGTATTAAAAGAAGATGGTGAATTATTTTCTATTGATTGTTTCATTGAAGGAAAGTCAATGTCTTATCATTTTAACTTAAAAGATATTGGACTTAAAGAACAAGACTTAGAAGGTAATGTAAAAATGGAAGTAAAAGATAATCTTTTAGAATATTGGATTATAAATAAGAATGGAATTAGAATATGTCAGATTAATGGTGCTTTTCCTTTTCGTCAAGAAAATTTTATTGAAGAAATGGAACATCTTTATGACCCTAAGGATTTTCAATTAATTGGAGAGAATGATGAAATTGATGATGAATATATTCCTTATTCTATTCAAACATATCTTCAGGATTATGTCACATTATCAATACAATATTCAAATAAACCTAAGGGAGAGTGGATTGACATGAACAGCCAAATAGAAAATGTTGATATTGATAATAGAATAATTCAAGTTATTACACCAAATAACAAACATCAATTAATTAATTTAAACACTCATAATATGACTATGGAATGTGAAAATTTATTATATTTAAAAGGAGATAAATTCAAATTTATAGTAATTGAAAATACTCAAACTATTCTATATTATATTAAATCAATAGACATTCTACACCCTCTTGTGGTGTGTGGGTTTGATTATATAATCAAACAACTAAAACAGTTAAACAACATTTCAATTAATTTTACTACTAAGTTATTATCAAGTATTAATAGAGAAAATGATGAGGATATTAATGAATGTATTAACCAAGCATCTTATCAAGAACTTATAGATAGTATTAACATTATTGAACAAAGTATTGGAACAGGAGATTCTCTTAGTATTATTGTTAAAAGAGCATTAGAATTAGGAACAATAATAATGAAACGAATCATTAAAGAAGATAAAACAAAAATATATGATAAAAAGATTCAGAATTTTATTAGAAAGATAATTGATAGTAAATGTCCAATAAGAAAACGATTTAATGAGGAAAATCAAGAAGAAAAAAGATATGAAAAACCAATTATTCAAATAAATAATAAAATAAGTGATATTGGAAAAGAACAAATGATACAAATGTTATATTCTCTTAAAATAAAAGAGGCTATTAAAATGGGATTAATAAGTGGATATGAAAATATTTGTGAAGAATTAGAAATCATTAAACAAAATACATGTAATACATTAATATTAAAAGGGTGTATACTTGCATTAAAAGAGTGTGGAATTAATGTTGATGAATTGTTTATGTTATTTGATAAAAAGGTTCCTAGTATTGGATTATTTAAAGAACAACATATTAATGTTGTTGAGTGTATTAAACAAATAATTTTAAGACGTAAAGCAATTATTGCTGAGAATGAAAATACAAGAATTGAATTACAAAAAATTAAAGAAAATAAAATGAATGAATTAAATGAAATTATGGAAGAGAAAACACAGTATTTAGATGAGTTGTCAGAAAATGGAAATGGTTCTAATAACGAAATAACTGAAAAACTTAATTCAATGAATTTAATAATTCAAACATTACAAGAAGATATAGAAGAAATTGCAAAACAAATTAAATTAATTATTCCATTAAAAATTGAAGCATTAGAATTACCACAACTACCAGAGTATTATGTCAATTGTAAAGAAGAGTTGTTATGTCCATTAGGATGTATTGAAAAAAATGACCTACAAGATATTATGATGGAAATGAGAATTATTCCATTATCTAATGAATTTAAAAATAAACATTTTCCTTGTGTTGAATATCAAAAAAGATCTTTTGAACATTTTTTCACTCCAACCACTTCTATTGAATATATTCCATTCTATGAACTTTGTTTAGATCATATTAAACCTCTTAATGAATGGATGATGGAAATGGAAGATATAAATACAAAAGAATGTATTAAATTTGATGAAGAAGAACTCATGAAAAATATAAAGAATATTACTTCAATATCAAATAATGAAAATATTAATATCATTGATTTATACAAAATTAAATATCAATATCATCCATCAGGCAAATATAATATATCATATCAACAAATAAAACCATTTGAAATAAATACTTTACCATTAAAAGAATGTATTCAAAATAAAGACATTATAACTTGCTTTATTTATTCTTATACTTACAAAAAAACTAATCAATTACTTGAAGCTCTTAATAATTTACCAATTACAACTGAAACAATAATATTAGAAGAAATATTAACTCATTCTTATAATAAAAGAAAAGAACAATACAAATTACCATTGAATTACCCATCTCATAGTTCTTTGTTATCTGATGAATTCCAAGTATATGGATTTTTTAATAATAAACAACTTCCTGAACAATTTTACAAAGATTTATTCAAAAGAACTATACCAGAAATATTATATTTCTTTGATATGAATCAATTAGATATTCCTTCCAATGATGAATCACCACAAATATACCATCTTTCTATAACTCAAAACTATCATAAAGAATATCCACTTTTATTAGATATTTGGGATTCAATACCATTAGAAGAATATTTAAAAGATTTTGGAATAATAGGAGAAGTTGTTTCAAAGTATCATTTAGAAAAAATACCATCACAACTTTTTTGTGAATTTATTAGATGTGTTTATCACAGAACAAGGGATATTGCAAAAATAAAAGCAACAATTATAAATAAATTAATTACAGAAAATCCAGAACTTATGCAACCATTAAAAAATATTATTGAAGAATGTAGTAATATACTAGACACTGAAGATTTACTTCCTTTAGGAGAGTATTGTCAAATGATTAAAGGATTAAATAAAAATTCAATTCTTATTAAAGCTGAAATAGAATGTATTAAACAAGGAATAAATAGAAATGAAATAAAAACAACGAAAGATATTATTCAATTTTTATTAGAAAAGAACAATAAATTACTTGATGAATTAATTATATTATGTAATGACGAAGAACAATTTTATGCATTATTTGAAAAGAATTATAGAAAAATGAAGAAAAGTGAAATAACATTATATCCTATTAATATATTAAATGAAATGAAAGGTATTAAACAAAATTATAATGAAATTTATATTGACACTCATACTACTCAACAATGGAAATTATATATTGAAGAAATTAAACAATTTAAAGGAGATAAGAGTTATATTATTAAACATTTTAAATGTTGTTGTGAATTAATACATAAACATAAAGAATGTGCTGTAGAACAACTTTGTTCTATTCTTTATTTATTATATAATGAACTATTTAAAATAACATTAAATCAAGTATATAAGTTAGAAGCAGAAAAATATAATCATAATTCTTTTAACGATTGTCTTGTTGTTTTAGGAATTGATGGACATTCTTATGTAAAAAAAGTATTAAGAATTGCTATGAATGGATCAATGACAAAAGACTTATTTAATTTATCATCAACAAAACTTGGAAGAATGAGTGTTACTGTTGGAAGTTTTAATGGGCAAAAAAATATTTTTATTGAAAAAGAAAGTGATAGAAATGAATTTACTCAAGCAATGGAAAATATTAAATCATACAAACATACTTCAGCTAGAATTCAATTATTTCATGATATTATGAGAGACTTTCCAATTAGAAGAGACATTATTGACATGGCATTAACAAATTATAATGCTGCTATATTAAAATTATTTAATCAATTCCTTCAAAAAGAATTTTTAGAAATGTTAGATGATACAGAAAAATGGGACGCTTTATTTAAGTATATTAGAGTACTTAAATATGTTGAAATGGTTGAGGATGAATCTATTATTCAATTAATTTTACTTATTTTATTTAAAGCATCAAATGAAATTAATATAATTAAAATTCATGGATGGTCAACAACACTTGTTAATGAAATTGTTGGAATGTTTAATGATAATAAAATGATTGCAAGAGAAGTTCTTAAGTTAATGAGTAATGTTCATGATCTTCATTTAATATCAGAATTACTTGTATTTGTAATATATGCTGCTAGAAAATCAAATGATGGAATATGTATTAAACAAGCTATTCAAATATGTGTAAGTCATATTGATGGATTTATTAATAATGATGTATCTGATATAATAAGACTATTATCAAGAACTGATACATTTAATGATGTTCTTATAAATAAAGAAAATATTTATTCATACCTTCTTAAAAAAATGATAAACGGTAAATTATCATTTAAAAATTTAATTCCAAACAATGATTCTAAACTTAATCCAGTAAATATTTTCTTCTTTAGTGATGCATTAAACCAAATTATTTATGAAAATTCTTTAAACGTATGGTTAAAAAATAAAAATGAAATAGTTGATTGTTTTATGTATATCCAAGAATTTGAACAAGCAGCTCATTTTCAATATTTAGTTGGAATTACTTATATTGAAAAACTTGTTGATCAAATTAAAGAAAATACTGAATTCCCTGAAGGAATGAATGAAATTTTATCAATTTCATTAGAATGTTTTGCTGGTTCACTAGCATTTTTCTCAACTACATTAAATAATGTTTGGGCAAATAAATGTACAAAACAGATATTATGTATTGTTCTTCAAATGGTTTATAATAATGTTCAAATTATTGGGTTAGATCCATTAGAATCAAAAGAATTACTTTGCTATTTTAATAACTTTGAAGATGCTAATATCTTTGCTCAAGTTTATGACTTAAATGAGACATCAAAGTGGGCAGCTGCATTAATGCAACAATGTGTAATAATGGGTAATTTAGAGTATTTCAAAGAATGGGCAGAATATTATGAAATGGATAATAGAACTTATGAAACATTAATAGAATTTATGCAAAGTGATAAACGTCTATTAAATAAAGAAAGATGGGAAAAATTATTTGATATGATCAACTCAATATTCCCACAAATGTCAAAAGAAACAAGACATGAAAAAACAATTGTTGAACGTATTAGACAAACACCATTAAAATTACATCTTTTTATTCAATAGAATTAATTAAAATATATTATACTTTTTTTTAATAAAATAATAAAAATAAAAAAAGAACTCAAAAGAATACTAATAAGAAAAAACCTTCAAAAAGAAAAAGGAGATATAATGGAAGAAACTGCACGTATTAAATTATTTCTTAAAGTCATAGATGAACCTATTGTTAATATAAAAAAATTAATGAAATTAAGTTGGCATGGAATACCATTCAGCATTAGATATATCATATGGAAATATTTATTAAGATATATTCCTGTTGAACATAAACGTGTTGAGTTAGTATTAAAAAAGAAAAGAAATGAATATGACTCTCTACAGAAAATGTTATCTTTTGAAGCAACAGAAATCGAATTAAAAACAAAAAAGCAAATTAAATTAGATTTAGTAAGAAGTACTACTGAAGTTCCATTTTTATTTCATGATAAAGCACAAGAAATAATGGAAAGAGTATTATTTTTATGGGCATTAAGACATCCTGCAAGTGGATATGTTCAAGGAATTAATGATTTGATTGTTCCATTATTTGTAGTGTTATTACAAGAATATTCTCCTTTAAGAGAAAAAAATGTTTTTGAAGATGTTTTAGAAGATGACTTAAAGAAAGTTGAAGCTGATTTATATTGGTGTTTATCTTTATTACTTGAACATGTCCAAGACCATTATACAAGTAATCAAAGTAAAATATTTGAACAATTAACTTCTATGAAACAATTAATTATTAAAATAGACCAACCATTAGCAAGTCATTTTGAAGAGAATAATGTTGAATGTTTTCAATTTGCATTTAGGTGGTTCAATTGTTTTTTGTTAAGAGAAATGTCTTTAGAAAAAGGATTACGTCTTTGGGACACTTATCTTTCAGATGAAGATGGTAATGGTTTTAGTCAATTCCATTTGTATGTGTGTGTTGCAATCATTGAAAAATATTCTTCTAAATTAATGAATATGGAATTCGCTGAAATTATGCAATTTTTACAAAATCTTCCAAGTGAAGAATGGACTAAATGTGATATGGATGCTTTGTTATCTGAAGCGTTTATCTTATATAAAAGATTTTCATCTTCAGATACTCATCAACCACTTTCTCATTAATTCATATTATTTTTTTTTATTTTATAAAAAAGTTATTCAAATAACAATTTTATTCTTTTTTATGTCATTTTATCTCTTTAAATCATTTTATAATCTTCTCGTTTTAGATTGTTTCATTTTGATATTATTTTAATCTTTTTTCTCTTTTATAACACTATTACTGTCTGTGTTTTTCTCAACTCCTTTAAAAGAATTTCTTTAAGAGAGTTTGTAAAGAAACTTCTTTTTATAACAAAATTAATTATAAACTTGTAATGTGCTTAAAATATAAAAAACTATCTATTAAAACCTAAATATAGAATGATCTAAAAATAAAGCACTGATTTTTGATAGAAAAGTATTGAATGGAGGAAATTGAAAAACTATATTTTAATAAAAAAAAAACTATAAAAATAAAAATCTAGAAAAAAATGAAACAAGAAAACTCTACAAGAGGAACTGAATAAGAAACAAACTCTAAATATTTTATAGATATATAAGAATCAATGGCGAATGTCCTAAGAGAAGCTGTTTCTAAAGCCAAAAGAAGATACCAACAATATGGATTTGAT
>NW_008577132.1:0-2699 GCF_000257125.1 Entamoeba nuttalli P19
GAAAGAAAGAAACATTCATGTGATTCTCAAAACGGAAATAAATAAAGACATAAATAACACAAATAATTATTTTTGTTATATTTGAAGTACATAAAATTGTTTTACACTCTGAACGAACTTGAAATGGAACTTTGATAAAAACATTTAATAAAATGGATTTAGACTCACTTGAAATTGCATCTAATGTAAAACAATTTGTGTTAGAACCATTATCAGATAAAGAACTTGGACTTATTAAGAAAGTCAATGAATTAATTCATGGATCACCAACAGATATTAATAGAGGATATCAATTTTTACATGACGGAATAACCCGTCCACCATTTGTGCAATTACTACTCAAAGTAAACCCAGCAATGTATCTCTATCCACTTCAAACGAAACCCATTGGTGATTGTACTTCGATTATCAATTTATTATTAAGTTTTATCTATCAAATGCTTCAAACTGTACCTATTGAATACAGTGATTTATTAATGAATCCAAAGACTAATTTAGCAATGTCATTTAGTATGTTATTAAATGACCATACATTAATTGGAACACACCAACTTGCATTAGAAGTATTAAATCAATTACCCGTCAATGAGACATTAATTGAACTTATTGAGCCTTTATGTAAATTAACTACAACTCAATACATCTCTCTTAGTGTTCAATTATTAAAAAGGATTCTAACAACAAAAGAAACTTCAAATTGTTTTATTCAATTTAAATGTATGAAATACATCAACTTAGCTTTATTTACTCCTAACTCTAATGAGAAAATGTCACTCATTGAAGTACTTACTGCCTTGTTTAAAGGATGTGATGATTCTTCCAGAGTTACAATTGCCAAAGAAGCTATTGACAATGACATACTAAAACATGGATATTCCATTCTTACATATGGTTCATTAGAAATGAAGACAGCATTCATTAAATTTATTGTCCATTTATCATATGCAGAAGAGGTACAAGAAGATATAATTAAAAGTGGAGTTCTTCCTTTGGTGATACCGTTATTAGCTGAACAAGACATCAAAACAATCACTTCAATTATATTATTGATACAATCAATGACTGAAAACCATAAATATATTGAGGAATTTACAGGAATAGGATTAGTGTCATATATCAGAAAAATTCTTCAGAAATACCCAGAGTCATTAGAACAAAAAGTGGTTATTGTGATAATGAATACATTATTGAATATCAGTACAAATGAAAAGATACTAGAAGAATTCATATTATTTAAACTCGATGAGACTATTGAAGACATTTTGAAAAACCAAGTTGTTGATCGTGTGAAAGAGCCTGGTACTACAATTATAACAAGAATCAAAACATATCGCAATCGTATAAATTCAATTAATGAACCTAATTCTCAAGAACAATATGAAGCACATGAATTTTTAGGAAGAGTAATTAATGTTTATAAATACAGATTACAACACATTGACGAAACAAGTCAAGAAGGGAAATTGATTAATAACCGAATTGTTGTTTTAAAAACTAAACAAAATTTCTTTGTTCAACAATATAACAAAGACTTTGATATTAGTAGTTTACGATTTGACAATGTTGAAACACTAAATTTGGACATGTACTTGAATGTGTCAGAATCAGTAGAACATTGTAACGAAGTATTACCTAAACCAAGAATAGAGATTATTCAAATGAGTGGGATTGAAATGCAAGATTTGGAAGAATTCTACTCTCATCAATTAAATACTATTATTAAGAAAAACACAGAAACATATGTCTTTAAATCAGAACAAAAATATTTGAATATTATTGACCAGTTTGTTAGTGGATTAATTGATCCATCAAGTGAAATATGCAGTACATCAGAAAAACAAACATATTTTAATGTCATTGAAAAAATTCAAGCAATTATTGGTCAAATTCAAGAAAATATTCCTGTTGGTTCAAAGTTTGATACATTTTTAGAAAAATACTTGGATGGATTATCAAGTAATGCTTTGTATAAAACATATGCAATCTTTATCAATGCACAAGATAGAAATACATTTGAATATCCAATAAAAATAGCTGAATTAGTTGATGCATATGAAAAAGAAGGAATGCAGGTATTTGATGTGATGGCAATTGTATATCAACATATTAGAATGCTTCATGACTATTTTGATATTCTTATATACACCCACAAATATTCTCCATATATTCAACTCATAAAAAATTGTAAAGAAAAAATGAGTGTAGGACAAGGAGCAATGAAAACTATCATTGAAAATGTCAATATTAATTACCTTTCAGTTTCATTAAAGAAAATAAGTAATGAATATAATGCTACTGTTAAGAAGTTTGAGAAAGTGTTGTTGAGGTATCATGGATTATATTGGGTTACAATGGTTTTAGTTGATAATAATCTTATATTCCTCACAAAAATGGATAAAGGTTATAAAATAAATCAAGTGTTTGATGTGACTAAGATGGAATTAATTGGTGTAATGCAAAGTGAAAGAAACAATAAAGCAATATTTACGGTTGATGGAGAATCTTCAGATATAATCTTTTTCTCACCTCAACAATTATTTGATTGGAAGAAAGTATTTAGTGAAATAATTAAAGGAACTATATATTAAATATATAACAAAAATAAGAAATTTTTTGGTATTTAATTTTTTGTTAGTCAAATAGTTTAAAAAGGTAGAAACAAAAACCATTTTGTTAAAAGAAAGAACTTAAAAAAAAAA
>NW_008577133.1:0-9033 GCF_000257125.1 Entamoeba nuttalli P19
TATTTTAAAAATTTATGAATTTTTAAAAATATTTTACAAGAATTTTCTTTAATAATTTAATTTATTCTTTAACTATTATTAGTACTTTTGTTTTAATTTGAAATAATAAAATTTAATTTTTATTTAGATGAAGTAGAATTACTTTGATTTATTTAAATATTCTTAAAAAAACATTATTCTTTATTTTTACTTCTTTTATGTTTTTAAGACAAAAGTATTGTTTAGTACTGCTTTTACTTATTTAGTTGTATTTATGAAATTTTGAAATAATATTACTCCATAACCTAATTAATAGATCTCATTTCTCACTAAAAAGACTAATAATAAAATAATCATCATTTAATAAAATAAAATTATTAATCTTATTAAACTAAAATAATTGAAATAAACTTTGTTGGTATTTATATTTCTTGAATTATAAGATTATGTAGATGATTAGCTATAACAAATAATAATTAAAACATTTATTTGTTATTTGATTTATAATGTAGTTAGAAGAACAAACATTCATCAAAAAGAATATTATTTCAAATCTACACAAACTTGAAAAAATTAAATCATTTTTTATAAAAAAAATAAAAAATAAATAGGAAATAAAAAAAAAAGTCAACTCAACAAAAAAACAATCAAGAAAGAAGAAATTGTGGTACAAAAGCAACAAGAAAAAAACAAGAATATACAATGTTATGTCATACTATCAATCAAAAAGAAAAATATAAAAAGGAAAAAAAAATTAAAAGATAATG
Organism: Entamoeba nuttalli P19; assembly: GCF_000257125.1. Taxonomy (NCBI): domain Eukaryota; phylum Evosea; order Mastigamoebida; family Endamoebidae; genus Entamoeba; species Entamoeba nuttalli. The sequence continues at coordinate 747 of NW_008577133.1, forward strand.
AAGTTAAAGATGAAAAAGAAAAAGAAAAAGAAAGATTATAAAATAACAACAATTTATTTATTTCAAAATTAAATAATAAATTTTATCAATTCAACAAATTATTTTTCGTGGCAATTTAAATAAGAAAATCATCAAAACAAAATATATAAAACTATAATAAAATAAAATAAAAATTAATATAAATAATATTTTATAAATATTTCTTGATGAGTGTTTTAAAAGTAATAATTTTTTATGATTCTTCTCTTTATATTTTTTTATGACAAAGAACTTAAAATTAGAAATGATTGTGATTTTATTCATTTATGTTTTATATGTATTTGGTGGTTCTTTAGATAAAACGTGTGCATGTAAATGTGATGGTGATTCTACTACTTCAAATTACCAAATTAATATTATGACAGTAGATGCTGAATGCCCTGGTACTGCAACAGGTGAGATATTGGTATCTCAACTAAATGAAGGGTCGTTTGATGCCACAATTTCATATAACTTAAAGACTGTTCCTGGAGGTGCAAATGTCACATCAAGTTCTAGTGCGTTTCAAGTTAAGGAAGGAACATATTCATTAACTATTACTTACACATTTGAGACAAGAGATTTTGAGACAGGTACAGCAAGTTATAAATCATGTTCATGTTCATTTGATGGTTTAACAATTACAGCTAGGTATGAAACTATTAGTGGTATCACTCATGAAGTAACACCAAACCAACATTGTGCAGGAAGTTATGGTACGATTCAATGTGGTGCTAAGGTTAGTAGTGGAAATGTTAGTTATAGATTATCAGGTACAGAGTCAAGAGATTTCAATAAAGATGGTTTATTTTCTAATCTTCCAGTTGGAAGATATAGATGTCTTGTTAGTTCAACACATTGTGCTTCTCAAAGTGAAGAATTTTCTCTTCAATACTCTAAAAAATGTTCTTCAGAAAATATTTGGTTAGATAGACAAATTTATGGAGAAGGTCAAGGTTTGTTTATAGCAGGATTAGTGTTAATAGTTCTTGGTATTGTTCTTAACTTTTGTGTTTGTGTTTGTTGCTGTAAATTGATAGTTCATGATAGAAAATCAGAGAAGTTTACCAAAAAACAATTTGAAAATAAAACAAAGAAAAGTAAAAAACAAAAGAAAGAGGAAGATGAATTAAAAGAATTAAAATAAATTTATTCAATGAATAATTTATATGATTTTTGTTTAATAATTATTTTTTTGTTAAATAAATCAAAACTACTTAATAATTAATTAATAGTATTATTAATAAAAATTTATAGTAAATTTAAAGTTTAAATTTCTTTAAAAAAAAAATAATTCAAGAAGGATTTTATTTTATGGCAGAAAAAGAACCTGAAGAATCATATTATTTATCAAGTGAAACAGATGAAAGTGAAGAGAGTTCAACAGACAGTTATTCAAATGAAGAATTTGAAGAAGGAAAAGAAAATGCTGAAATAATTGAATCTGAAGATTTTAGAGAAGAAGATTATTCAATGGATGAGTTAGTTTATATGTATAGAAGTGCTTATCATTATTCGTTAGATAACTTTTACAATACTCTTCAAGAAATTAAAGAAAGTTATAATGCCATTATAAAAGAAAATAATACTTTAAAGGAAGACAAACAAAAACTTATACAAATTTATTCTTCTTCTAAAGAACTTATTGAAGAATTAAAGAAAAGAGATGATTGTCTTACAAAACAATATGATGAAATACTTGACAAATATGAAGAAGAACAACGTAGTCATACAAAAACTATTGAAGAATTACAAGAACTAAAGAAAAGTGAATTATTTGGAAGTACTAGTGCTAATGTTATTGCATCATTAAATATTAAAATTGAACATGGAAAAGTAGAAAATATTGAAGTTGTTCAATCAATGAATTCTATGGAAAATGACTCGTTAATGAAAATTTCATTATTAGAGAAAACAGTTGAAGAGAAAATGAGAAAAGAAAAAATACTTTTAGAAGAGAAAGAGCGAATTACCAAAGAAAGGGAATTAGAAGTCCAACGAATTAATAATGAAAAGAATCAAATGCTTCATGAGAAAGAAGAGTTAATTGAAAAACAAAGAATAAAAGAAAAAGAAATGCAAGACCAAATTCAATTGATGGAAACACAATTAAAAGCTAAAGATGAATTAATAATGAAAAAAGAAAAATTTATTGAAGAAAGTTTAATTGTTCAAGAAAATAAAACAAGACATTCTACTGCACAATCAGAAGTAATTAATGAATCAACAACACCAAAAGATGAATATAATAAAACTTCAAGAAGTGTTGGTGTTACTCCATCTTTTAAGTTAGAAAGTAAAAAGAGTTTAATGGAAATATCTAAACAACGTACTAAAAAATCATTAAATGAAATTGTTAAAGCTGTTAAAGATTTTAAAAATAAAGGAATTGGTTTATCCTTTAATGAACCTACAGAAATGGAAAAATATTCTATCAGTGAATTTAAACTCTCAAAAACTCCAACACCTAAGAAATATTTATATGCAAATAAAACACCATTTTATATTTCTTTTACACCAATTGAAGGTATTGAGGCATCTCCAAAAGAATTGTTTCTTATAAAATCAAAAAGAAATAAATCAACAGAATTAGTTAGTTTTAATAAGAGAACAAGAGCAGAAAGAGTTATTGCTGATAATGTATTACCTAATGAAAGTATTAATAATGATAACTTTTTAGTTTATCATTCTAATGGAAGAATAATATGGTATTCTTATCGTAAAAGAACATCAACATGTCTTAAGTTTGAACAATTTAAATGTTTCATTCCAAGTATTCATGATATTTATATATTGAACAAAACCAATGAATTATATAGATTTGCTGATGAAAAGATTATTTTTGTGAAAAAAATAACATATGAATTTGGAATTAATCCATATATTGTAGGAACATTATTGTTTTCACTTAAAAATAAAAAGATAAATAGTTATGAAATTATGACAGAGAAAGAAAATAATGATTCAGCACTAAATGATATTTCAGCATTTACTATTTGTAATAACAATATTTGGCTTGCTATGCCTATGTTTAATCAAATTGGAATTGTTTCTTTTAATTATCAAAGAATAAAAACTATTCCAATGAATTTTACACCATCAATAATGAAAGTTTATGGAAATTATGTTTTTATAGCAGGAAGAACACATTATAGTATTATTTCATCAATAGGAAATATTGTGTATAATGCAGAAATAAAAGTATCTATGATAGATTCTATTTGTTTAGCAGAATCTCAACATAAAAGAGATTGTCGAATGATAATATTAAGTAATAAAGAATTATATGACTTTGGTACAAAGTTACAACGTCATAATATTATTAAATCAGAAGTAGTTGGAACGTGTTGTATTTGTGGACAAAATTGTATGGATTTAGAATGTTGTATTTGTCATAAAAAATACCATGACAAATGTTTTACAAAAACAATGCATGAAATTGAACCTTGTTGTGAGATGAAGTAAAACAATAAATGAATTAATTGAATCATACTAATTCTTGAAATAACAGAAAATTATTATCTAAAATTTAGTTAATTTTCTTCTTTTTTTATTATTCCAGAAAATAATTCTATTGAGTGTCTTTTAATTCTACGTCTAAATGTTTCTTTCTTTTTTGATTCATTTTCTTGTAACAATTTTGGCGTTGGTTTTGGTGGTTGTTCAGATGGACTAATATTAATTTTAGGTAATTGTGATTTTGATCGATGAACAAGTATGAATTGGTTATCATTATTTCCAATAGATTCAGTTTTTCCTTCACTTAGTCTTTTCTCTAATAATGCAGGACTTATAGACCTCATTTCATGAGCTATTTGAATATAATTACCAGATAATCTTTTAGAATTTCTTTTAGTTTTTGAAATCAATTTATTTTTAGAATAGAATGTGCCATAATCTATATGTGGTTCATAACTAAAAGCAGGTTCTTTTGGAAATTCCATTCCAAGAGCTTCATTTCTTTTTTTAATATCTTCAAATAAAGAATCAAAATTTGTCAATACAAATTCAAAAGAAGAAATACAATCTATAGTAAAACTAATCTCATCCTTGGAATTAATTTCAGGTAATCTACAAACACAAAGAGCAAAACAAATTGACATATTTTGAAAATTCATCATATTTTCTTGTTGGTTAGAGCAAATTTCTTGTAAAAATTGAAGAAGAATAAAGAGAGTATCTTGATTTGGAATAGGTAATGAATTAATAAATTGTTTAGGATTGGAATTTTGTTTTAATTGACTAAATTCTATTGCTTTATTAAAAGGAATAACTGGTTCTATCATTAATTTTAAACAACTTTTTAGTAAGGTTCCAATAACAATACAATCATCACTGAAATCACTTCCAATATCTTTATCTAAATCTATTATTTCTTTTAATGGTTTAAGTTCACCAATACTACAAGTTAATCTAAATAATCCTTGAGTATGAATTGCATCATGTTTACGAAGGCATTGAATAGAACGATAAACAAAATTTGGAACTCTCCAACCACTTTTTTTAACACTAAGAACTAATGGTAAACCTATAATACCATATATTCTGGTATATGGTTCTATTTTTTCTATCCAATTTTTTGTTTCTTGTGGGTTATGACAAACAAATATATAAAGTTTATCAAAATGTATTTTAAATGCATTTTCTCTTTGTTCTACACTTAGACCATTATGTTCAATTCCCATTTCAAGAATAGAATTTGAAAGAATAATTCTAATACAACTTCCAATATATAATACCATTCCATCTGTTTCTTCTTCTTTCATTTTGATACTTTTTTCTTTAATTTCTTTTCCACACCAAATACCAATAACACTTTCTTCCATGAATCATCTTCATCATTTTAAGTTCTATTTTTTATTGCTGATAAGAGACTTTGTATTTACTATTAGAACCACTCATCTTCTTTCAATTTTTGTTTTCTTTTCCTTTCCACAAAAACAACAAAATGTTAGTAATGTTTCTTTAAAAAGAATAGACTGAAACAATAACCAAAAATATATATATTGAACATTTGTTTTATTTAAATAAATAATAGAGTATTACCACAACCGCCTTTTTTCACGATGCTTTAATCTATTCAATTAACAACAACTAACCACTTCTGTTTGAATAACCACTAAGATTTATTTAACTCATTTCTAATAATAAACAAAATTATTGATACTCATAAAATCAAATTAAACTTTTTTATTTATCCTCATTCTCTTACTACTTTTTTATTGGGTTTGTTTCCTTAAATTCTAATTATTCTGTTGTTATTCTATTAACTTGATAGAAGAATGAAGTGTAGTTTATTAAAAATAAGGAAGAATTAGTTAGTATATGCTAAATTATTGTTTTTTCTTTTTAATTAATTCTCTTTTTATTACTTTTCAATTATTTTTCTTTGGAATCAAAACAAATTTAAGTAAGAAATAAAAGTCAATTTATCAGTTTGTTTATTAATAATACTGATTCGATGGAGGTGGGATACTAGCTGATGTAGTATTAATATCAACTCCTAATAATGGAGCTTGCTCAGCTGGTTGTTGATTAAATACTGACATATTAATTGTTTGTGGATTTATTATTGGAGCTTCATATGTTGGTTGTTGATTATAATAAACAGGAGCTGGTGGATTACGAGTTGGCATTGGGTGAATTGATTCATCCCAATTATCAATGATATAAACTTCAGATTCTGCTTGCCTCTTTATATAACTGTAATTTAATCGAATAAGATAACAAAGAAGTACAACTAAGGCAATAACTCCTACTATAGCACCTATACAAACAATAATACCAATGATTACTAATATAATAATTCCTATTAATCCTATGCCTGATCCACTACTTCCTCCTTTACAATCTCCTCCACATCCAGAACAATCACAATTATTACAATTACCACAACTATTATAGCTATTACCACAATCACATTTTAAACATGCATCACATGCATTACATGTGTCTGCACAACCTCTACACCCTTCAGCACAAAGATAAATACTTAACGCACAACAATTATCATTATGTATTGAACGATGATAAGGAGAAACATAACAACAATCAGCACACCAGTCACAACACATACAAGTTGCTAATCCACATCCCAAACAATCATGACAATTAGGACAGGTATTTGGAAACATAAAACATCCATAACAACATCCATACCTTGATAATATAGATCTCTTATAAATAAATGGCATACAACATAAAGAAAGACTACAACAAGCTCCTAAACGTTGAGCATCAGTATGAGACAATTCATCATCATCAGTATCTTTATGTTCTCCACATAGACATCTTGAAATCATTCCACAAATACTCCAGAGTCCTAAAACAAAACAGTCTAACCCAAGACCCAAAACCATATCTCTAACAAAGAAATAAGGGTCAGAGAAAAAATGGCAAGTACTATCATTTTCTGATAAGAAATAATGAGTAGAATAATTATCAATTGTATAAGGAATTAATCCAGAGACAAATACAAATAAGCAAATTGCAATGAATAAGAATAATATTTGAAAAATTAATTTAAAAATAAACTTTGTAATCAAACAAGAAACAGAATGTTCAACAACATGTTTAAATGTATAATCTACTCCACATTGTAAACATTTGCCAAAAGCAACAGGATCATTACAAAAAATTCTATAAGCATTAATACATGATCTATGTACCCACTTGTTTGGTCCATCACATCCACATGGAGAAATAAGTTCTTCATCACTATTAGGATCTAAACAAATACGACATATTTTAGGATATTCTTGGTTATCTACTTCGTTATTCATTATTTGAAAATCTTATAATTTTTTTCATCTTTAATTTTCAATTTTATCTTTTTTGTCTTTGAATGAAGAATCGGCAAAACAAGAAATTTGGTAATTGAATAAAAATATATTTTATTTATTCTTTCTTTATTTATAATTCTTTTTTAATAATTATAAAAATAGAAATCAAACTATATTTATCAATGAAAAATACTTTTGTCGCTTTCAAAAAATTAATTAAACTTTCTTTAAAAATATCATTTTCTTTTAAATATGTATTTATAAAAATATACCCAATTCCTTTTTTATTCATTTTTCTTTTCATTTTTATGATTTTTCGTTATGTTTTTTTTTCTTGACATTTCTTATTATTCACTTATTGTTATTTTTTTCAATTACAAAAAGTCAAATATGGATTTTCTTTTAATTTGTTTATTTCGTGATATTTTCTATTAATCTAAAACATAATCTCCTTTTTTTATAAAAATAAATTAAGATACAATCTTTTAACTAATAACTAACAACAAAACTAATTAGAGTAAATAAAAAGCCAACCTTCTTTCTGTTATTTAACCTCTGATTTAAATGCATCTTTTGAGGTATGTGTTCTAAGTTATATATTATCACATTCAATTTAGATAATTGCCATATATTTCATTATAAGTTATAATATATCACAACAAAAAATAAAGAGTGAGAAAATAGAGGAAAAAAGTGAAGCAATAGAAGGATAACACAACAAATAAAAATAAGTGTAAGTATCAACAAAAATAATAGACACATCCATAATAAGAAGAAAAATCGGATTAGAGAAATAGAAAGAATGTAATCAATCACGAACAAAAAATTGTAATAAGATAAATTCACATTCAAAATAGTGTTTGAAGAAATTAAAAACAAATAAAAGAAACTATTAGTAAAGTAAAGTTATAATAAAAAAGGAAGGCAAATTTATAAAGAAAATAAAAACATCAAAACATGAAAAAGAAAGAAAAATTAATAAACAAAGAATAATTAAAATGAAAAAGTATTAAATTAATTTTTCTACTTTATTTTTGTTTGTTTAATGTTATTTCATTCACTCTCTTTCAAGTATTATTCATTATGTATTCCTATATCTCTATATTCTCCTCTACCACCCCCAACCACCTCATAAGTTTTTCATTTGTTCTTTTTCATTTTAACTTTTATCATTATTTAAAATTTTAATTATAATGTTTTGTTTTTTGATTATTTTCCTGTTTCTTTGTTGAATATTCCATATATTGTTATTATTATAATTACTTCTATTTTATTCTATCAATTTGTTTTATTTTTTTTTCTAAGTGAATTTTATCCATTTCTACTGTTTTAATAAATATTAATTTTATCTTTTTATCATTTATTCTTCTTTGTCTTCTATTCTATATAAATATATTGTCTTTTATGAAATATTCATTGTTATTGATTCTTTCTTGTTTCAATGATTGATTATTTCCTTATTTTCTATTCTTCTTTTGTTTTTATCA
>NW_008577133.1:9043-10793 GCF_000257125.1 Entamoeba nuttalli P19
GTTCATTTGTATTATTGTTTATTTTTATTTTATTGTTTTATTCTCTATTTCTTCATTCAGTATATTTATTTTATATCTTATTTCAATTGAATTATTCTCATCATTTGATTATTCATTTATTAATTCATGTTTATTTTGTATTTTCTTATTTAAAATATATTTCATTGTTATCTGTTGATTAGTTGTTATTTTATCATTATAAATAATACATCATTTAATTTCTTATTTGATGTAATTATTAATTTGTTACATTTCAAATAAATATATAATTTTCTTTCATTAATTCCATTATTTATATTCATTTCTTTTTATATTATTATTCTTCATTATTTTATTTTGTTAATTTTTTATCATTTCATGATTATAATATCAATATTATTTCACCATAACTTCTTTTGTTATTCTCATAATAATATTAATTAAACATTCTCTCTGCATAATGATATTTGTAGTTATACTAATTACTTTTATTTTTATTATAATTATGTTTAAATAAGAATTAATTTTATGACATTTGTAATTATGATAATTAGTAATAATATGATTATTGAATATTTGTTTGATAATGAATATAATAATTATATCAATGATAATGTCATCTAAATTTATTTGTTAGTATAAATTATTTCTATGTAAGTTTCATGACATTCATGTAATGAAGGAAATAATTTAAAAGAAGAAAAGAAAATATAAAGAGAAAAATAATTTTTTGGATAAATAACAAAGAAATAAAATCATCAATCAATTATTTCTTACTCATTTTTTTTTCTTTCTTTGACTCTCTCAAAGCTTTAGGTAATTTAATTTTCTTATTTAGTTGTTCTAAGTCTTCACCAATAGCATGTACTCTTCCAATAGTTTGTCCAAACATATCTTTTGAAACATTCTTCTTTTTCTTTGGTGCAACAAGTTCTTGTGGAATTTTCATTGCTTCTTCTCTCATATCTTCAGCTCCAAATTTGTTTCTACCAGGTACCATGACAATACGAGGTCCAACTTCATGGCTTTCAATAGAAGTTGATGTAGCTTTAATATAATAAACAGTCATATAAATTTTTCCTTCCACAACAGTAAAAACCATCATTGCAGTTAATTCATCGACAACTAACTTCTCATTAACGTCATTGTGATAAAAATCAATTATCATATTCTTAAACATTTTAAATTCTTCATTTGTTTCAAATTCTGATCCATTAAAACTATACATTAATCGTGTTGCTGAAGGAGGTTTAACTCCTTCAAATTCATGAATTGGTTTATATTCTTTAACTAACATTTCCTCCATATCTAATACATGTCCATCAAACATACGAACAAATGTGAGACAATTTGGTCTTTTCTTATTATGTGACATAATAACAAGAAGTGATGCATCTCTTCCAGTACTATAAACTTCTAATGGTCTTTCATCTTCAAATGGAAGAATTTCATGTTTATGATTAAACTTTATAACATGTGGTTTTTTATATAACGCAAGGTCTTCACAAACATCTGTTAAAATTTTACTTGTATTCCTTCCTTTTATAAAAATAGCAGTTTTTGTATTTTCAATTACTTTTGGCTCTTTCCTTTCAAGTCGTTTCCATCCTTTCTTACGATGAAATGACTTCTTTGGTTCACTTGTTGTGCTCATTCAATTATTCTTATTTTGTTCTTTAAAAAAAGGGTTTTTAATAACAATTTTTATTTTTTATTTGTGTTTTTCTTTTTATAAAATAATCTTTTTTCTTAAAAAACAAAATAAAAAAAA
>NW_008577134.1:0-260 GCF_000257125.1 Entamoeba nuttalli P19
TTGACATTAATAAGTGATGTACTTATAATGTTAAATAACTATAAATCACTCAAAATAACAATTTAAAATAACCAGAATGAAATAAACGAAATAATCATCTTATATAATTAAAAACTTATTGTTTTAAATGACACATAATAAGAATCATTACCATAACAATAACATTTCATTTATCAAATGTAATACCAAAAGTTAATAGTCATTAAAAAGAAATATAATAATGAATAATAGATATTCGTTGAATTATAATTTCCATTTAT
>NW_008577135.1:0-6481 GCF_000257125.1 Entamoeba nuttalli P19
TCTATATTAATTTTTAATCATATTCAATTATTTATTTCTTTAGTTAATTTATGAGGAGGTTTTCAATTTCACCATAATGAGAAAGTAAAAGAAAAATGTGAAAGAAAACAAAAAAATTTTTATTTGATCTAAAAAAAGAAGAAGTATGTCATATAAATCAAAGTACCATTCAGAAGAAGATGAAGAATATGAGAAGAAAGATGAAGAAATAAAAAGGATGAATGAAAAGAAAAGTGAGGACCAAATTAAGGAGATAGAAAATCAGAATGACAAGAAAAAAAGAGGTATAACAAGAAATGGTTATAGAAGAACTTCGTCTACTGAAAAAAGTAGTACTAACCCCACTCACTCCAACGAAAATGTCAAATACCAACAAAAAGAAAGAGGGTCATTAAATAAAGTTCCAAAACAAAGTGTAAAAGTAGAAGAGAAACAAGAAAAAGAAATTGATGAAAAAAGTAAAAAAGAGATAAAAGAAGAAGAAAAAGTGGTGTATAAAAGTATTAAAAGTGATGAACTAAAAGAGTACCAACAAGAAAACAAAGAATTACTTATTAATGAAAATGACCAATTATCATATATTCGTCAGCAAATTAAAAATACTGAACAATTATTAGAACAATTAAAAAAAGAAGAACAACGACTAAAAGGAAAAGTTATAGAAGGAAAAAGTCAAATAACTCAAAATGAAAATATTGTGGTTGATGTGATGTGTGTTCTTCCAAATGGTAAACAAATTTGGATTAATATTAATAAAGATGACGACCCAAATCAAATATGTAAGAATTTATCAAATGAATACTTACTTTCGAAAGAGTCTGAACAAAAATTATTGAATTACATTATTGAAGCACAACATCAATAATGTTTTTTACATAAATTAGTTTCTTTTAATAACCTTAATTAATTTGTTCATAGACAAAAAAACAATATTGAAACAAAGTTACTAAGATTCATATTGAGGTAATTCAGGAGGTTCTCTTGATGGCGGTTGAAGTGTTGGATACATCGCACTAATTTTAATTAGTTGCTTTCTTTGTGGAGGAGGAATATTAGGTAAAGAAGGAGGGGCAATTCTATTTACATTAACATGTTCAGAGTTATCATCAACTCCTTCAAAGTCTTTATTTTCAAATTTTGTAGCACAATTCTCACAAACTCTAACAGGTTTAGAACTAATATTAGGAATAACAACTCTTCTCTTTGTACATTCAGCACATAAAACTCTACCACATTTTCTACAATGATGTCTTCTATTTAATAAAGTAAATTTTGAATGACAGTTCATACAATCTAAAACATTATCATCAGGTATCCATGTTGGGGCTGCTTCATTATCACTTAATTCTTCTTCAAATTCATATTTTCTTTCACCAGTGAATGCTTTATTTAAGTCCATTACCCATTCCTTCTTTTCATCAAATGTTTCTGCATAAACAACAACTGATTTTTGAAGTCCTTTAAGTTGAAATCCATTTTGACTAATATCAGAATCTTCTATATCTTTAACAGAAGTTAATTCTAATAATTGATGAAATTGTATTTTCTTTCCTTGCTGTTCACCATAAATTACTGTTGCATCATTAAATAAATAAAAGTACCTTTCTTTTACAGCTTTTCTACATTGTTTTCTTAAAATACCTTCACGTACCAAAGTACGAGGTAAAGTTTTTAAGTCATTTTCAGTTTTAGGATCTAAGTCAGTAAACATTTTAATAATATCTCTCATCTTTTGTTTATTATTTTCATTTGCAATAATTGCATTAACAGCTTTAGCATATGAGTCTAAATATCTTCTTACTTGTTCTGCAATAACTGCATCTGGATGATCTTTTTCTGTATTCTTGATATATTCTTTCATTAATAAAATATATCTAGGAATTCTTTGGACTGGGAATATTAAAAATGACATTAAATTTCCATTATTAGACAATGGATTTTCTTTTTGTGTTTCACAAAATTCTTCAAACTTCTTTTTTTTAGATAATTTATCAAATAATAATGATGCCTTTTCATAATTTTGAATATATGGACCAAAACGATTAAATAATGGTTTCTATTTTGTTATTTCCTTTTAAAAACAGTTATCAAATTATACAAATGAATTTCTTTAAAAACAATTATTAATAACAAACATTTAATAAAAATACATCACATATATTATCATTTAATGCAAATTCTTTTAACCTATCTTTTAACTGTTTTGTTAATTGATTAGCTCCATCTAATAACTCTTCTAGATTACAGAATAAACATTTCATATCTTCTTCACTTATTAAATCCATTCCTTTGAGTGGTGTAATGTATAAATCAACAACAGTTTGTAATGCCCGTGCATATGACTCTTCAGTTGATACAATCTCATTTACAACATATAATCTTTTTGACATTTTTTATTATCATTTTTGAGATTTTTTTCCCTTCCAAATTTTTCAGTTCTTCGTCTTTTTTTTTTAGTTAGAGCTTTTTACTTGTTTCTTCACTTGAAATTATCGAAATATTTTCTATTTTATTTCAATTAAATTTAATTTAATAAAGATTTTTATCATTTCTTATAACACAAGAAAGAACTTAAAAATAAAACTTAGAACTAATAAAAAAGAAGAAAAATGTTATTGAAATGGGGATTTTTGATTCTGTTCATTTTTTTGAAACATGAAGTGAATGGACAATTATGTGATAAAACGATTGAAATTGATATAAAGAAAGATTATGAAGATAGTAATAATTTAACATGGAGTACTACACAATATCCATGGAGTTGTAGAAATGGAAATTTAACAGGAAATAGAAATGGGATTTTATATTCATTTACAACAGATAATACTCCAACATTACTTAAAATATCAACATGTTATCCTCACACTAATTTTCCTGCGATTGTAAGAATCTTTAGTTCTTGTAATAAAATATTAAGTGGTTGTGGACAATCTCAAAATGATGACCCAGAAGGGGTATGTGGTGGGATATTATCTCGAATTACCTTCCAACCTGAAACAAATAAAAAATACTATATTTTAATAACAAGTACATCTAATGTTACGGGGTTATATACTTTAACTGTACATCCTTATAGCCCTAATTCCATTAAACAAAATAATTGTTTTTATCAATTAGCATTAAATTTAAATATTCCTTCTGTAGTTGATGATAGAATAACAGAAGACTGTACTATTTCAGATATACCAAATACAGATTTGAGTATTTCAGGAAGATGGTATTCATTTACTCCTAAATCAACATCTATAAGAATTGATACTTGTAATAAATATACATCATTTCCAACTACAATTTATCTTTTTAAATATGACCAAAAATTAATTAATTTACAATATATTGGTTCAAATTCTAATGGGTGTGGAACATTGGCAAGTTATGATGCACAAAATTTAATACCAAATGAATTATATTATATTGTAGTAAGTCCAACAGGTGGTGTGTTAAAACAACAACGTTCATTTCAATTACACATTTATGATGAGTCTCAATATGGGGATTGTTCTACAGCATTTGGAATAACTCAATTTCCATTTTATATGAATTTTAATATATCAACAAATCCAGAAGTAAGTTATACAAGAAATAATGGAAAAAATGTAACGGGTAAAGTAATTTTTTTTAGCCTTGCAGGTGATACAAATAAATATGTTTTTACTACATTTTATACCAAATATTTTTCTGAAGTTACTGAAACAATTATTGGATATAATAATTATTGTGGTAACTTTAAAGAAGGTACTTTTCAAGGTAAACATGAATATGCTATTGTTCAATCAGAATATAATACTAATATTATGTTACAAGTAATTTGTATTAAAGAGCCTTGTGAAATTAGTGTTTCTGTATTATCAGTTACTGGAGTAACTAATGGACAATGTGAAAATGCTCATATTGTTTCATTAAATGAAAATGAAAGTTATTCTCAATTTGTTGGTTCATCATTATTACCAAGTTCAATAATTGGATGTTCTCAAGATCTAGAAGAAATGCAAGGAAGTTGGTACCATTTTATTCAAAATTCAGAGGATACTATTACTATTGGCATAACTCCATATCTAGCTGAAGAGTTTATGTGTTATTTAGAAGTTCATGATAAGTGTAATTCTACTTTATGTCTAGAAACAAGTTATTCAACAGTAGATATTAAATATAAAGAATTTTATGTATTTGCAACTTCATATACAATTTATATGCCAGCTCAACATGGTTACTTCTTGTTTTGGGCATTAAAAAGTAAAGAGAATATTGGAAAATATCCATCCAATCCAATTGTCATAGAATCAATTCCATTTACTAAAATGGTAGCTCTACCTTTTGAAATCGAAAATTATTGTAGTGAAGAAGAAAATACAAAAACATATCACTATGGAGTTTGGTTAAGATACTCACATGATCCATCATTTAAATACACAGCCAGTACATGTGGAACGGAGTCTAATTTGTTAACGAATATTACATTATTAAGTGATCTTAGTGGTCCTGAATCACTTGAATGTATTCATGGAACGTCTTCTTCATGTGGATTTGGACATTCAATAGATATTTCAATAGATCAAAATGTTAATAGTTATATTGGTATTATTTCAACAAATTTAGGAGTAACTAGATTTTCATTGTATTATGACCAAAAAGCTACTGACAGTAGTTGTAAATTTGCATCTGTAATAAGTGAAAGTAGAAATATTAGAGGATTTACATCACGTGGTACCACTTCAGAATCAAAATGTAGAGAAATTATTTCATTAAAAGGGATTTGGTATTTACTTGACCTTTCAAGACCCGCTAATGTTACTATTCAAATAAACGCTTCTAGCTCCTTTAAAACTGCTGTAGAGATATATGAAAGTTGTGAAGTTATTTATAATGAATCTGTACCAAAAGTATGTATTGACCAAGCAAATTGTGTTACTTCACCTATTGGAAACAATGGGTGTTTATTAAGTATTCGTTTAAATACAGGAAAAAAATATGTCTTTGTAGGAGGAATGAATGCAAATGACTACGGGATATTTGAGGGTTATGTTGATATTCAATATGACCCAAATGATGAATTAAAACCTCATACACATCTTATGTTTTGGAGTATTTTTGGAGGTATTGTATTTTTACTTTGGATTATTTCTCTTCTTCTCTTAATCATTATAAAGAGAGTTAGAAAGAATGTTACTTCAAAAAAAGGAGAGAATGAGTATTTAAAACAAAATTTGATAAAATCAAATCATGAAGTTAATATAAAAACAATTATTGATAATTAAAATGTTATTAATGACTATTTATTTGTTTTTATTTATTGATTTTATCTTTTTGTCTATTTCAGAAAGTTCAATTGAAAAATACATTAAAAAAAAAGTAATATTCTAGTTAATTTAATTTAAAAACTTCTAATTGGAAAAAGTATCAAAGGAAGAACTTATTTTAAAACAACAAAATAGAGTAGAAAGTTGTTTTACAATAAGTTGGATTATCATGAATAATGAATAAAAAATGAAAGGATTATAAGAAAATAATAAGTTTTTTTTAAAAAAAACTTTGAATATTCCTTTAAAGAATAACTTTTCAATATGAAAAGAAAAACGCTTATTTTTTTTTTGACTAAAATTTAAGAAAATGACATATAGAATTAAAAAAAATAAACTTATTTGACATGGAAGATGAGTTTGATTTAATACATAATATTAACTTAATAAAAAGAATAAATTAAATAGTAGAGATGTTATATTACTTAAAGTCTTATTAATTGGAGATATTTCAGTTGGAAAGACATCACTTTTATTAAGATATTGTGATTCAACATTTAGTACAACATATATTACAACAATAGGTGTTGATTTTAAAGTTGCTACGATGAAAAGAAATGGTCGTACAATCAAAATGCAAATTGTTTGTTATTTTTATAAAAACTCACTTTTATAATAATACTTTAAAAATTATATAAAAAGTCATAACAACAATAATTATTTTATAGTGGGACACTGCTGGAAGTGAAAGATTTAGGTCTATTGTTAATAGTTATTATAAAGCAAGTAATGGTTGTTTTTTAGTTTATGATATTACTGATGCAACAAGTTTTAATAATGTAATGATGTGGTATACAGCTTTAAAAGAAGAATGTCCTGAATGTGAAGTTATGTTAATTGGATCGAAGTCAGACCTTTCCTATAGAAGATGTGTTCAAACACAAACAGCAATGGAATTTGCAAAACAACATCAAATGACTTTTTTAGAAACTTCAGCTAAAGAAGGAAGTAATGTTACATTAATGTTTCAACAATTAGTAGATTTAATGCTAAAAAATAAAATACCACCATCTCCAGACAAAAACTCTTCTATTTCTTTTTCAAAACCATTAACAGAATCAAAAAATTCTTGTTGTTAATTTTATTAGTTTAGAACATATAATAAAATTTAAATTGAATATAAAAAACTAGTAATTTAATCTTTCATTTTACTGAAGAATAAAAGGAAGTTGAATTGTTTTTCC
>NW_008577136.1:0-574 GCF_000257125.1 Entamoeba nuttalli P19
AAATCTTACTTCTTTTCCTGCTTTAATTAATTCTTCTGCAAGACTAGCAACTACATGTTGTGCTTTTGCAACTGCCATTCCATATCCTGGAACAATAGCAATATTATGTGCTTCCATTAAAAGTTTAGCAAGTTCTGGTGTTTGAATTGTATTAGCTTCTTTAGGTCCTTCATCTTCTTGGTTTCTTGTTTTAGATGGTGTTGCTCCAAATCCTCCAAAAATAACTGACATAAATGATCTATTCATAGCTTTACACATAATATATGATAAAATAGCTCCTGATGATCCAATTAATGCTCCTCCAACAATCATAGCATAATTATTTAATAAGAATCCTGATGCTGCTGTAGCCCATCCTGAATATGAATTTAACATTGAAACTACAACTGGCATATCAGCACCTCCAATAGCCATAACCATATGCCATCCAATAAAGAATGAAATAATTATTACAACAATTAAAATACCTCCATTAATATAAACTGAATATGTTTCTAAATTACTAATAAGTGTAGAATCATTAAGAGTTAAATATTCAAAAATAATATATGGAATGCATAATAAACATCCAAAA
>NW_008577137.1:0-474 GCF_000257125.1 Entamoeba nuttalli P19
CAACTAATAAACCAGAAGCAAGTTCAACTAGTAATTCAAATGATAAATCAGAAAGTAGTTCAGATAATGATAATAATAACCTTGATGCTGCATCAAGTCCATTCATTGTTTTCTGTGCTATCATTATGGCTATCATCTTCTAAATGAAGTTATTTGACTTTAGTCTCTTTTTTATTGATGTTAAATAATAAATATTTAAAGAATATTATAGAAATAAGGTCTTTAGTTGGGATAAATATTTTTATATTTATTTATATTTATTGTTTGCCATAAAATTAATACTTAATCAAATAACATAACTAATGTACTACAAATATACAAAAGTAATATATAAGTGATTTAAATATATCATAATTTAGACTAATTACATTGTATATAATCTACTTCATCGTTAATTTCATAATTTAACTTTCTTATCCATAATAAAGATAGAAAATAAAAATTACTAAATTCAATTAGGGTACGAAAATTAGC
>NW_008577138.1:0-522 GCF_000257125.1 Entamoeba nuttalli P19
TTTTTTTGTTTAATGTAATTAAAATAATGAATATTCTTAGTTTCTCCAATTCTATTACAAACACTATCATCATCTACAACAATATTAATAACAACATGTGGGTTTTGTTGAGAATATCTAACAATCAAACCAATACTCTTTTGGTTAATCGTGTTGAAATATAACACTAACATTTTTACAACTTGTAAATGTGTTAAAACATCAATGTCTTGTTTGTTAATATTATTAATTTGTTCAATAATAACTTTTTGTACATTTTTTAGTTTGTAAAGAAAAGGTAGTTGAGAGTTATTTATCCTCACATTCAAAACCTTTTCAGATATTGTTTCATTCAATTTAGATATCTCACATTGATTTTTTGTTGAATCAATCCATGTTATCTTTTCAACTTCTTCACTTGTTAATAATTCTTGTGCCTCTAATGCATTGACATATAAGGCATTGATATTAGGAATAACTTTTATTAAATATGGAAGATATGCTATTACATTATATGGATTAATGTGAAGCATTTTAATGGCA
>NW_008577139.1:0-242 GCF_000257125.1 Entamoeba nuttalli P19
GATTCATTTGTTTCAATTATTTTCTGATGTATTATTTCCTTTTTGTTTCATTAGGTACTTTAAGATAATCCATATATAATACATGTGTTAATTTTATTCATTTTCATTTATTTTAACAATTACATCAGAAATGTTATTTATTTTGAATGTGGATAAGAGAGAATATAGTCACATTATAAAATACAATTGTTTATTTTAACTTCTCACATTTATTCTTTATATTTATATCATATTTTTATTCT
>NW_008577140.1:0-301 GCF_000257125.1 Entamoeba nuttalli P19
TATTATGTCTAATTTCATTTAATCTTAACTAAATCAAGTATATACTTTTCTTTTGATATTATTCAATGTATATATTTCTAATTTCATCTAATAAATACCAATTATTATATTACAACAAATAATAATCCATTATAACACAACATCAAATTCATTGAAACATTGAATAATCCAAATTCATAATCAAATACATCAGTGTAATCAGATAATAAATGGGGAAACCAAATCATGAATTTATTTTAAAGTTTGTGTAGTGTCTCTGACTTGTCAACAATGTTTCATATTCAAAAAGAAATAGTAAAAT
>NW_008577141.1:0-1753 GCF_000257125.1 Entamoeba nuttalli P19
AGAATTATCGAAAATATTTAAGAAAAAAGAAAGAAGTTTACAAACAAAAAAGTCTTAAATTGAATAGTTCATTTCAAATTAAATTAATAGAGATATGACAATAAGAATAGTTAAAAAGATGTAGAAAGAGTATGAAAGAGAATGAAGAATTAAATACAATATTTTTGCGTCTTTTGTTGGTAGTATAAATTCATTTCATCAATAATTATTTGTTATTAAAAACAAAATTATAAAAACAAAAAAATTAAACAAAAACAACTTTTTAAGAAAAATCAAATAACATTAATTCTCCTGAAGAACAACCACAAAATAAATACCTATCATCATAAGTAAAAGAAGAAACAACTGAATGTGTATTTATAGTATTAATAAGACTAAAATTTTGAGAGTCAATTAAAGACAAAGTCATATCTTTAGAAGAAGAAATAATTTTATCATTTTCATGTTTAATAAAAATTACTTCACCTGTATGATTTTGTAATGTTTTTAAAGGAAATTCAGGTTTTCTATAATCCCATACCATTATACTTTTATCATTAGAACATGTTATTATTTTATCTTCAATAAAATCAAAATGATTTACACCTGCATGATGTCCTTTTAATCTAATTGCTGTTTGTTCTAAATTTCTTATATCCCAAAATTCCACAGTTTTATCAAATGAAGATGATACTCCAAGTTGAGAATTAAATAATTTAGAATATGTAATTGGTCTTTTATGTTGACGATATTCACCTATTATTTCTAATTTATTTGGGTCTAATAAAGTTACAGTTCTTTCATATCCAAGGACTAATTGTTTATTAAAAGTAAATCCATTAACTTGAAACCCAGTAACAACTTCATGTGCAGTTCCTGAAACAATATTTATATCTTTAATAACTCCATTTTTATATCCAATTCTAATATTATCATTATTTAATGATAATCCTACAATTCCACAATTTTGTCCACTAAATACCTTTTCATTAATTAATGTCTTTTCATTAATCTTCCAGATTTTGACTTTCTTATCACTTGATCCTGTTACTAATATTCCTTTCTTTTCTTCTATCTCAATACATTTAATTAAACTCATATGTCCTTCAATTGTATGTTGTGTGTATTGTGCTTGTCTCCAATGTTTTCTCATTGTAGCACATCGTCTAAATATTTCTGCTGCCTTTCTATTATTTTGAAAAAGACTAATAGATGGTTTAATCTCTTGAACTTTGTCTTCCCAATACTTTTCACCTTCTACTCCAAAGACAATCCCATGTAATTGTCTACAACTTCTTCCTAATGATATTGCATCTTCTGCATCAAGTGTTTTTAGTATTTCTCTTATTATTGATCCTGGTAATTGTAAAAGTGGAACACTATTTTGAAGCGTTTCTTCTCTTCGTTCTCTAATTGGCAGAAATGATGCTGGTGCTCTAAAGTATGGTTCTGTTGTATCTTCACAAAATACTGGAAGATCCAATAAAATGTTTGCAGAAATAGTAGATAATAATTCGCTCACATCTAGAAGTATTGAAGAATTTAAGGAGTCCATTGTCTTATGATTCTTTTTTCTTACCAAATTATAGTTCTTCCTAATACCTTTCTTTATTCTCTCATTAAATTATGACAAAATTCATATTTACTTCTATTTTGTGTTATTGAGTCTCGGAACATTTCTAAACCATTCTAGACCTATCAATATTTGAGTAACTCAATTGTGAAATAAAATGAATAGAATTATTAAATGATGATGTGTTGTATTATCTCCATT
>NW_008577142.1:0-213 GCF_000257125.1 Entamoeba nuttalli P19
ACAACACAACCAAATCCTTATAGAAACCAACAAATGACTTCTTCAACACTTAATCCACCAGGAACTTATTTATCATCACCTTATGCAAACACTTATTCCTCTGCTCAACAACGACAAACCCAACCAACATATCAACCACCAACTATGCCAAATATATCACAACAACCTTCATTTGGAATCAAGTCAACATCCCCTTATTCAACACAACAATCA
>NW_008577143.1:0-743 GCF_000257125.1 Entamoeba nuttalli P19
GATTTAATGTATCATTGATGTTTTATTGAAAAAGTTAATTTATTTTTATCAAAACTAAGAATGAAGAGTCTTAATGAGTTAAGAATTATAGAAATGATAGTATAAAGAGAATAATAAAAAAGTAATTAATTAAGCACTGATAGAATTATTCTCTATTGACATTAATTTCTTATGATTAGTTGTTTCTTTATTATCAAATAATTGTATGAAATTTTTCATGGTGTTAGTCATTAATTCATGAATTATTTGATGTTGTTCATTTCATTTTTATTCTTTATTTTATTAAATTCATTATGAATTTCTATCTTTTCAGTGAAATTATTATTGAGTTTATTTTATCATATTTTATTTTATCTTCCTTATTCGATTTCTTTTTTTCTTTTTCAAATAACATATATTTTCTTTATCAATAATTTTCAGTCATTCATTGTCTTTATTATTCTATTTCTTTGTTTTATTCTATTTCATTTATATTTCTTTGTTTCTTATTTCTTGTTTCTTATTTCATTGTTTTAGTTTCTTTCATTTTATATTCATTGTTGTTACCAACATTATTGTTTCTATCTCTTTTATTCTTAATTGTTTTTATCATATTGTTTATTTTGCATTGTTTCTGTTGTGTATTAATTCTCTTTTTCTTCTTATTTTTTATTTTTATTGTTTGTTTTGATTTATCTCTTTAATTATTCTTTTCTTCATTTTATCTCATTATTCTCATTCGTTCAAAGTATTTCTTAAACATA
>NW_008577144.1:0-397 GCF_000257125.1 Entamoeba nuttalli P19
AAATTTGTTAATTATCAAATTCTTTTGTGCCAATTGCATTAAAATCATCCTGAGTTTTATTATGTTCTTTACAAACAATTAACTCAACCCCTTTATTGAATTATAAAGTACATAAAGGGTAAAAAGCTAAACTGATATATGTTTAAGGTGTAATCTTTATATTATATTTTATGAAAAAAAATGTGTTTATTGTCAGTTACAAATTTCCAACAAGATTTATTATTAATACAGTGTCATACTAAAATAAATCTTTTAGATATAGCCATCAGACATATCACTTGCACTGAAAGTTGAAAATGAAAAGTGATGTGTGTGATAATGAAAGAACATAAACAAACATTGAAACTAACAAAACCTGTAAAAACACATAAGGAGAAATTAAAAAATAAAATGTAAG
>NW_008577145.1:0-238 GCF_000257125.1 Entamoeba nuttalli P19
TTTAATTCTTCTTTTCACTTACCTAATCATTTCAACAAACATTTTTAATAAAGAGAGACACTCCGTCTTCAATATCCTTAAATTCAACAGAATTGCCACAAGGAACGACTTGGTTATACATTTGAATTGCAGCCATTGTGATATAATGATTAAAACAAGAAAATCAAAAGAAACTGAAGAACAAAAAAAACGTGGAACAACGTCAGAACCATTCATTTGGAAAATCTCTTTATTTTTT
>NW_008577146.1:0-267 GCF_000257125.1 Entamoeba nuttalli P19
TAGGTGATTGTGGAATTGTTGTGATAGATGAATTTTCTTTGGTTGACTCTTCTTCCATAGTATTTGAAGGATTTTGAATAGTTTCAACTGACATGATAAATATTTAATAAATATTTTTAGTTTAGATGAATATTGAGTTCATCTTAAAACAACATATTAATGAGTAATCAAAGATATTTCACTATAACAAGAGAAAATGCATCTCCAAACAAAACAACAGGTAAATGGAAAGTGAAATTACCATGGGAATTTATTACATCAGAAAAT
>NW_008577147.1:0-837 GCF_000257125.1 Entamoeba nuttalli P19
AAGAAAAGAAATATGTATAATGAATTAAAGGATGTGCTGATGAAAATAGAGAAATAAAAAATGACAAAATAAATCGAGTAGTAATTTCAATAAATGGATTAATAAATAAAGAAAGTATCAAATTAATTAAAGAATTAAAAATTGATATTGACATTATTAAAGAAACAAAAAACCTTGTCATAAAGAACATGGTTGATGTCATTGAATATTGATTCTATCATGATAAAATATACTCAGTAGAGCTATAATGTCATGTAATACTGCTTTTATCACAATCAAATATATGTAGTATATCTTATAGAACAATGTTCATGACCGAGATTTATTTAATTTCAAATCAACACGAAAGCTAAACAGCTAAGAGCCTCAGTTAAGTGTTTTATCGCAACAAATTCCAGATACTCATTACACTCCAATTTCATCACTGTTTATATTAATTCCATAAAATAAAAACTGTAATAATTTGTTCATATCATATCACTCATTTTGCTCTTTAAAACTAATATACCTTTCTTACACTCTCTTCATTTAATAATTTCAAATATCTTTCATAAAACACTCTTTCTTGGTTACCTATTATTTAACATTTAATCAATAATTTCTTATGGATTTACAAATTTATCTAAAACGTGTAGCTTATTTATGTTATGAACAAACAACTTAGTTTATAAAATTTATTACAACCATGGCTCATTGTTGTTTATCAAATACCACTCATTTTATGTTAAAAGTACTTTCCAAATTCATAAAAAACCTCTTTTTCTTTCTTAACTTCAACAACAATATCTTGTTGATGTACTAGTTTAGAACACAGAAGTTTTTGATTACATTAAAAAT
>NW_008577148.1:0-372 GCF_000257125.1 Entamoeba nuttalli P19
TCCTCTCCTAGGTGCTGGAACTGGTGGTGGTGCTTCAGTACCTTCTTCTGTTGTGGTTGTAGCTTCTGGTATATCATCTTGGTGTGGTTCTGGAGTATATGGTGAAATATTAACAGGAATTTGTTGTACTACATGTGGTTTTCTAACTCCCATTTGGAATCCTCGATGTGCAAATGCAGGTTCAACTGGTTCTTCATCTCCTTCTGGTTCTTCTTGTTGATGGATTTCTCTCTTAGGTTGTCTAGCCCCAAGAAGATTACCCATTTTTCTTGTAACTGGTTGTGCTGGTATTTCATCGTCATCTTCTTCTTGATGAACTGGTTGTTTTACAAAATCTAACTGATTCAAGTCTAATGAAATCTCTTTAGGAGT
>NW_008577149.1:0-704 GCF_000257125.1 Entamoeba nuttalli P19
CATTTCTTCTTATGTTTTATTTCTCTTTCTCGATTTTTTCATTAGTGAGGTTTCATACATTTTCTCATTCAATGTTGTTAATGTCGTCGTTATTGTTTATTTAGTATCAGTGTATTTTCTGTTTTTATATGTCTTATGTTATTAAACTTTTTTTACCATATTGTTGGTTATTGTATGGTATTCTTCTTGTTGTGTGTATTAATATTTTTCTGCTTGTTCTTATTCTATTTCATCTGTTTGTTATTTTGTATTTGATGTGATTTATATCTTCCTTTCATCATTTTATCACAATTATCTCATTGTTTTCAGATAACTCTATCATTATTCTCCATTATTTCTTCTTTATCATTCTCTTCTTTTGTTTTAGTATTCGTTTATCAACATTCTCATCAAAAGGAGAAGAATGACAAGAAACGCAATAATATATAAATAAATACCAATAACAAAAGAAAGATAAATTCACATCAAACAAGGAATATAAATGATAGAAGAATGAGTGAAATATGTATTATCTAGATAAATAGAGATACATCAGTTATCATACTAAACATTATCATATTAATGATTATCATCATGACTATTATCATAACAATCACAACACTGAAGATATGAATCATTTTACTCATCATTTTATTCATTGTCATTGTCATAAACACTTTAACAATAATTTCAATACAAATATACAGTATTATCATAATAAAACA
>NW_008577150.1:0-666 GCF_000257125.1 Entamoeba nuttalli P19
TGACTCAGAATCAATATTAAGATTTGTAGGAGCAGGAAAAAGACTAGACATTTCTGATGACTGTCCATTAAAAGGTATCATAGAACAATCTTGGAAACATAAATCTTCTGATCGTCCTACTTTCAAAGAAATAGTAAACACTCTTGAAGCTGTTTTAAAGAACATAACTGATAAATCAAAATCAGACTCTAATAACAAAAATCATTCTGGAACAACAAAAACTGACAGTCAAATAAAAACTTCTTCTAACTCCAATCAAAATACTATTAACACAAATACTTCTACAAGTAATACAACAAGTAAAACACAACTAGAAGAAAGTAAAGAAAGTTATGTATCAGATACTGATTCTACTTCATCAAATATCGAGCTTTAATCTATTTCTAGCTCTTATGCATTATTTTTTATAAATTTTATTATAATTATCCAATATGATTAATATAACAAAACTATTTTTATATATTTCATAATTAATAAGAAAATCTAAAAATAGTACAGATGAAGCATATTTAAACTAAATGAAAAGATCTTCGTTGAAAAAGAAGAAAAAAGATGAAACAATGAGATGATTGGATTTTTAACAACCCTAAGAACTGTTAATGAACGGAACTTTTTAGGAGAATTAAATTCGATTTCAATGCAAAAATCCTCATCAAGTGAAGGAGT
>NW_008577151.1:0-535 GCF_000257125.1 Entamoeba nuttalli P19
AATGCAAAAATCCTCATCAAGTGAAGGAGTTTCTCATGTTAGAAGATCTATTTCATTAAACAAGTTAAAGAATCAATTTGCTGATGCTGCTGAAGCAGAACATTTTACTAATGAATCAGATTCTGAAAAATATAATAATTTGTGGGACTATTGCTCTTTGTATTTATCTAAAGATGTTGAAACTATTAAACAACAAATTGCTAATCATATTGAATATACATTAGCATGTCAACGATTTGATTTTAAAACAAAATCACTCTTTACAGCAACAGCTATTTCTTTAAGAGAAAGAATGACTGAATATTGGAATGATACACATCAATATTTTAGAGAAATTCAAACAAAAAGAATGTATTATCTTTCAATTGAATATCTTATTGGTCGTTCATTAATGAATGCTATTTGTAACCTTGGATTAGAAAATGAATATAGAGATGTTGTTTCCCAATTTGGTTCATCTCTTGAAGAATTATATGAATATGAAAATGATGCTGCACTTGGATCAGGAGGACTTGGAAGACTTGCAGCATGTTTC
>NW_008577152.1:0-540 GCF_000257125.1 Entamoeba nuttalli P19
CCTTTCTCCTTCTTTCACTTCTTTATTCTTATTTTGTCTATTTATTCTTTCTATTTGCTTCTATCTTTTACTTTCTTCTTCATTCTTTCTTATTAACTCTTTTCTTTTGATTTCCTCTTATCTTCTTTTCTTTATTCTATCTTTTACTTTCTTCTGTATTCTTTCTCTTCTATTTCTTTATTCTATCTTATACTTTTATATTCGTTATTATTATATTTCAATTGTCAAAACAAATACAAAACAAATACAAAATAAAACAAAAACAAGATATTAAATATTTCTTTTGAAAATTATCTTTCATTTATTTCTTTTAACTTTATTATATCTTTCTATTTCTTTTATTTCTTCTGTTATTATTCTTTTAATGTCTTTGTCTTCATCCTTTATTTTACTTGTTCTCTTATTATTTCAACTTCTTACTTATATTCTTTCTTCTCTCTTATTTGATTCTTCTTCTTTCTATTCCTTTTTATTATTCTTCTTAAAATATTTCTCCTTCTTTATTTACAATTATATTCTTAATATTCTTTATATTCTTTA
>NW_008577153.1:0-438 GCF_000257125.1 Entamoeba nuttalli P19
ACTTTTTACGGCATATAAAACTTAATAAAATTAAATGATAAGTAGAATTAATTCACTTATTTTTATGAATAAGATTATCCATTGTAACTTCTTCTCCTTTAACAAGGTTTCCTTCTTTGTCAACACTCAAAAACTCTAATTTAATCCCTCCTTGTTTAAATCTTGTTGTTCTTAATAACTTCCATGCATCAACAAATTGTCCATCATCTGTTTCACAAACAGACATACTTCCTTGTTTAGTGTGAAGAGTATTTGATTTCATTCCAACCCGTAAACAATTAAGTGCTGCTGGATTAGGAACAGCCGCAACAAATGAAATAAGAAGTAAAATAATTCCAATCATGACTAATACATTCCAGTTTTTTGTTTATTTTTTTATTATTTGTTATATATTTCAAATTTTTATTAAAATGTTGTATTAAAAAGATTAAAATTTTT
>NW_008577154.1:0-390 GCF_000257125.1 Entamoeba nuttalli P19
TTTTTTTTTGAAGAAGTATATCCCATTCTCATCATTCCTGATTATTTTTGATAAAAAGAATTGTAAAAATCTTTGAGTTAATTCATATCTACTATTTCCATTATTGTCTTTAATCATACCTTCTTCTTTATGTCTTATTGAGTTTAAGCAAGACATTTAAAAAATAATCATTCCATTCTTCTGCTTTTAATGTCATTGATGTAATTCCTTTAACTATTCCTTCAAACACAAGACTTCTTGATTTTGTTTCTGTTGTTATACAAAGATATGCTTTCCATACATCAAAATAATTTTGACAAGTAATTTGTTTAAATCCCGTTTTACCAAATATTTCTACTGTTACTGAACAACTTCGTAATAAAACTTCTTGTTCAATGTCTCTTGTTTTTT
>NW_008577155.1:0-1800 GCF_000257125.1 Entamoeba nuttalli P19
CCATTTGCTAAGATTACTTTAAACCAAACAAAAATACCAGAAAATGATCCCGAAAATCAATTTAACTTTAAGAAATATGACAAAACGATAGAATGTCTTTCTAAAGCTGTTGCTCATTGTTTAACAAAAGATAAAAAGAAAATATTTAAAGCAACAGAATTTTTCAAGAAGATAGAAACAGATGTTTTTACTAGAATTCCTAAAAAGAAAACAGATAAAAAACCATTATCAGTAACAAATTCATATATTAAAGAATTATTTAATTTCAGAGGGTTATTAAAAGCACAATTAGATATGGCATATAGAGATAATTCTAATGAAGAACAAGGAGTGAATTATCAAAATGTTCTTATTGAAGGTTATGCCATTACTTTTCCATTTAAAAATAAGAAAATGATTGCAGCAGATGTAATGAGTGAATTTTTATTTGCTCTTTTTGATTGTCAAACTGATGAAAGATATAAATCATATCCAAAAGATCCATGTGAGATAGAACAAACAATAATGAATTTAATATTCTTCTGGTATGTTAATTATAATGAAGATTTTCATACACCATATTGTGATACAATATTAAAATTTATGAACACATATTGTTCATTAGTTTTTGACTCAGAATGTGTTAATGTTGCAGTAGCAGATAGAAAAATTGAAATGCAAAAGAAAGGAGTTCAAAGTAAAGTTCAAAGTAAGAAAATTAGATTATGCTATATTAATGAGAATATTGTTGCTGACATTATGACTGAATTAGATGCTCATTTATATTTTCTTATTCCAATTTCTATTTATCTTGGTAATTTAACTTCAGAAATCTCATCAGAAACAAAAGGTATTGATTCGAAATATGTACGATTTACTCATGATATTGCATCTCGTGCAGATAAATATTCTGCATTTGTAAAAAGAATGATTGGAATTGATATTAATGATTCTTATCAATTCTTTATTTCATTATGTACTTCTCTAGTTTATAGATGTCATAATTATTTTGCATCTTATATCATCTTTTCTACATTACAAAAAGTATTAGATGAAATAAACACAAGAAAAGAACGTGGATTTAATCTCAATTCACTTGAAAAGAATGTCATTGAACAATACAATGATCTTAAATCAATTTTCCCAAATACTTCTAATCCAGGAAATTTAGAAAATTATCAAATAACAAACAAATTAGCACAACCATTTATTTGTCATCCTGATTTATTGAAATCAGCTGGAAATAAATTAATGAGTAATGCAACAAAATTATCATTAAATAATGAAGTGTCTCCAGAAATTGCTAATGAACTTAATATGTTTGTAAAAAATTATGAAGAAAGTGAAATTTATTTTTTACAAAAACCAAAAGTAAGAGCTGAAAGTTTAAGACCTGTGTTAGGATTTGATTTATTAGAATATTTAAGTAAATTACCAATAGATGAGTCAGAAGAAAAAACATTAGCACACTTCGATCGACCAACTAAAATTGTTATTAAACGAACTACTAAAGAAGATCGTATTAAACGACGTAAAGCCTTAGCAAAGAAAAGATTGAGTAGAAGAAAAGAAAAAGCTCAACAATCTAATTAAGAATGTAACTGGACTTTGTTATGTGAAAATTATCTTAAACGCTTTCTTGAAGAATTTAAATGAATTAATTCAATTTTTATTACACGCAATAAAGTTCATTATCAATATAAAGAGATTCTAGATGATAAAATAACATTATGTTTATTGACTACTAACTAAAAGTTCTTCTACAATCTATAATTATTCTATAACATTAATATATCATGACTAATGATATTATTTTTTTTT
>NW_008577156.1:0-334 GCF_000257125.1 Entamoeba nuttalli P19
TCTTCGTATTCTCCTTTTTCCCATTCACTTCTTATTCTTTTTATTCTTTTATGTATCTCATTTATTGTTATTCATTTATATTTGTTATTTGTATGATTTTTATTATTATTGTATTTTTCTTATTTTTTATTTGTTTTTTCTTTGTATTTTTCTTCTTCTAATCCCTTTTCCTTAGTATTCCCTTTGCTTTTATTATTTCTTTGCCATTTTTTACTATTGACATTCATTCTGTTGTATGACATTGAATTTCTATGTTTTGTTTAATTTTCTTTACAATACACACTGTTATTACTCAATAACCATGGCATTAAAATTTGTTATATTTCCTGCATTG
>NW_008577156.1:344-7646 GCF_000257125.1 Entamoeba nuttalli P19
GGGATGTAATCTATAATTATAATTAATAATAAAATAATTAATAAAAAGCTAAAATAACTAAAAAATGAAATAATAAACTTTAAAAGGAAATGAGTCTTAATAAACCTTTTTCACTTCAACACAAAGAAAGACAGAAAAAGGAAAAAGAGACTCATGAGAAAAGTAGAACCACCAAAGAAAGTGTAGGTCAAAGATTCAAAAAAAGTCAAAACGAAAGAAAAGAATTGATACAAATTATCAAATACTCTTTATCAATGATAGAACAATTTCAAAAGAATCCTGAAGAAGCAGAAAAGATAAACATCTCATTAGAAATGATGATTTTGTGTGCGTCCAAATTAAAACTTGGAGTTGAACGGTACTTAAAAGATTATGAAACTTTACGTGGCAGTGATGGTTTTATAAATACATTTGATTCTGAAGAACGGTCAATAGTTAGAACACTAGAAATGTGGACATGCACAGAAGGATTTCATTTAAAGAAAGAGTTTGATAGTCTAAAAACTGTGTTTAATGAGAATAGTTTTTTTAATGCAGTCAAAGATAAAGTTAATATTAATGTCGTCATCAAAGATGGTCCTGGAAATATATTTGGATTTCATGTATCAGTTGCTCCTTCTCAAAAAAATTTGGCTGTAGTTGACAAAACTCATTTTATATTTTCTATTAAAAATGTTGTTAAAACTAACCAAACGAATCGTCAATTTGTTCCTAGTAGATTGATCGAATCCTTTGTCATTTTTCATAAATCAAATTATGTCTTTTGTGTTCCTTATGCTTTTGCAATTGTTGGAAATGGTAAATCTGCAATCTCTCCTAAAATATCCTCACTTTATTTTACTAAAGAACAGAAACAATTTTGTACTCCTGATGATATTAATGGTACTGTCCTACCAAATACCTTTCCTGTGGAATGGGTTAAAGTTTTTGTTCAGTAATTTCATACACTTTCTTTTGTTGTTGTATGTTTCTTTTTTACAATAAAATTATTTTTTGATTTACACTCATAGAAAATATAAAAAACCAACAGCAAAAGAAAGAGAAATTCATACCAGCTAATACATATAAATGAGAGAA
This sequence comes from Entamoeba nuttalli P19, assembly GCF_000257125.1. Lineage (NCBI taxonomy): Eukaryota > Evosea > Mastigamoebida > Endamoebidae > Entamoeba > Entamoeba nuttalli. The sequence goes on from NW_008577156.1 coordinate 1,422, forward strand.
GAATGAGTGAAGTATGTATTATATGTATGTTCAGAGATACGTTAATTATCTCATTAAAACCATAGCAATTATAATCACAACATAGATAATATGAATTATTTCACTCATCACTTCAACCATTTTCATTATCACAAACACTTTAATAATAATTTCAATAGAAATAAACAACATTATTATAGAAACAACTATCATAATAAAACACAGTGAAGACACAAATAACATCAAAATAAAAGTCAAGTCAGAAATAAAAGAAAAGAAATAACATAAAATGATAAACTCAAGAATATTATAGAAGGTTATTATGATAAAACCAAGACTAAAGAATATTCCTAACAACAGTATTGAAAAAAAAATTAGTATTTGATTACAAAAGAAAAAAAAGAATAGAAGAGACACTTTAGTATGACAATGGGAGGATATTGATAAATAGTTAAATCAAGTAGGTACAATTGGTAATTATTTAAACATTAATGACGTTTAATAAAATCTAAATAATGACAAAAGGATATAAAAATGAGTCATAATGATGTTAATAAATGAAAGATGATAAAAAAATAATCTAACCAATTTTTTAGGAATTAAAAGGAAAAACAATAAGTACTATTACATAATTATTAAATGCTTTGTTAATATAATATTATTCAAAATTCTAATCAAATGTTTCAAAATATAATAAAACTATTAGCTCAAAACAAAATGGGATATAAAGTATGCATTATAATTAGATAGATATATTCACTATCAATCATTTAATACATACTTGGTATTATTAGAAAAAGAAATTCAACAACATGAAGAAATAAGAAAATATAAACTCAATTCACTTAGTTTAATTAATACCATAAAAAGCATCTCATTTTTAATAAAAAGACACCAATGAAACAATAATAATTGTAATGGAAAAGTAAATATATATATTTATCAATATGTACTTACTTAATATTATGAACAACTCAGTAAATTTTTATGAATATTAAATTTAACTAATTTGATAATACTTAAATAATATCATAAATAATTAAATAATATAATACACAGACATTGAAACATTCTTTTAAAGAAAAATAAAATCAATTCATAAAACATAATAACCAGTAATAATAAAACAATAAAATAATAGTTAATTATAAAACCAAATAATAAATCAAATCTGCTTATAAAAAAGAATAATAAATATAGTAATACATCAAAAATAATAGTAATAGAACTATAGAAGGAATATAGAAAACGATTAAATTGCAATTAACAATAAATAAATGATATTTCTGAAAAATAATATCATAATGTTCTTTATAGAAATACATTAAAACGAAGAAACATTTTGCATATTTAACAAAACTAATTAAGTATATTTTAATAGCACATATAAATATTAAATTAAACATCTATAGAATTTAATAAAGAAGAGAAATTACTTCCTTATAAAAATGAAATTATTTTAATAAATTCAAAATTTACGTAAGTGAAAGATATTTTTTTTATAGATGATGAACAAATCAGTTGTTAATGATACAACTAAACAAAAGATGAGTATATTATAAAACCACCTGCAGCTCCACTTATTAATACTGAATCATCAAAGTCAATAGAAACAATTGGAGTTTGGTGGGTATAAAGAACTTGATAATTTCCAAACCAATTCTTAGTACAGTCGAGTAAACCAATTTGACGATCATTTCCTCCAAAAACTATTTTTCTATTCCAAACTTTAATTGTATTAATTGAAGTAAATTGCATTGCACGGTTTTGAGTTATTCTATTCATTCTATAATCATAAAGAGAAATAACTCCATTATTACAACCACAAACGAGGGAAGTATCAAAATAATCAAAAGTATTAATATTATTATATGAATTTGTTTCAAAAGCTTTTTCTTTCATTCTTGAATCAAAACCAATAATACGAGAGTCAGAATAACAAGAAATATAGAAATAAGTATCAACTTTATCAATACAAGAAATATGACATTGATTAAAATTATTTGAATACCAAGGTTTTTGTGATTGAAAATCAATAAAATCAATATTTCCCGTTTCTTCCCAACATAAAATATTTTTACAAGAATCAGTAAATCTACAACCATGATGTTTTTGAAAAGGAATAATATTTAATTTATTTGTTTCATAAAAATATTGATATATTTTTCCATTTCCAGAAACCATTAATGAACATTTTGTATCATAATTAAGTTCTACAGTAATGAAATGATCATTAATAATCAAATCTTTCACAAGGTTGAATGAATTATATTCAAAAGATTTAATTTTCCCATAACTAGTTGCAACAAAAAAAGATTGACCTTTTGTTCTTGAGAATATAAAATTAACAGGACATTTAACAAATGCTTCAATACGTTTTCTAATAACAGGCCTTTTTGTTTTCCAACGAATTCTAATATTTTGTAAATGAAGAACTTGGTGTGCAATTGATTTTGTTTCAATATAACGAGGTTTTGGAGTATGAAATTCTTTTTGATTAAAAGAAGAAATACTAAAATACAAATTATAGAAATTTTGCCAAATTAAATCATCAGAAAGAATAAAAGACCTTAATTTTCTACAAGTCAACAAACAAGAAGAAAGATCTTCTAATGGTAAATAACTAAATATTTGATGTAATAATTCATTAGACAATTCTGTAAAAATACAATTTGTTATTATTTCTTTTTCATTTAATGGAAATAATATTTTACGTTGTTTTTTTAAAGAGTTTTCTTTAATATGAATTGCTTGAGCAAGCATTTGTTTAGAAATTAAAGAAATATCAGATACATCAGAAATACTAATAGAAGGAATATTATTTTCAACACCAAAACGAGTCATAAGAAAAGCACAAAAAAGATTAAGAGAAGTTCTTGAATGAATATAAGGAACAAAATTATTTTTTTGAGGAGTTTTAAAATGATAATAATAAATAGAATCTATTTTACCATCTTGTTGAATATTAAATAATTCTGCACAAATAATTACTTCAAAATTAGGTGTATGTGGTAATGGACATGAACATTTCATTGATTGTGCAGCTGTAAACATTGAACCTTCTCCAAGTGCAGAACAATAAACAATATCAGTTGAATAAGGAGTTGTAGAAAAAAAAGGAGTTTCACCATGTTTTTGAATAATTCTTTCTGTTTGTTTAATAATTTTACATTTAGGGAATAAAGGTGATTGAAGAAAATGAGAATATAAACTTTCAAGAAGAATTTTAATAGAAATAGTATAATGAGATTTACCAGTAATAATAATTTCATCATATTGACTATTTGTTTTCATTAATATTGATTCACTAGAATAAAGTGTAATTTGATATAATGAAATTTGATTTAATCTAGTATAAAACTCTCTTTCTAAATTTAATAAAAGAAGACTTTCTTGATCATTTTTTAAAATTTCATTTAAATTATAAACAAATGATCGTTCATTATTTAAGAACCAAATAAATTCATTCTTATGAATTTTTGTTGTATTAAATTTTATTTCAATTACAACTCTTGTTCCACTGAGATGTTTTTCACAACAAAAAAGATAATATTCTACATATTTTGGCCAATAATTAGATTCAATATGAAATATTTCATTTGGAAAACAAATAACATTTTCAATAAATTTATATTCTTGTAGAACATTCCAAATAATCCATGAAGATTTACATTCCACTTTATTTCCTTCAAAGAATATTTGTGTTAGTTCAGGAAACAATGAATAAAACACTTCCTTTTTTTCAAAAACTTTTTTAATTTGACTTAATTTAAATGGTGAAAATGCTTCAGTTAATACTTTTAATGTCCCATTTCTTCCTAATTCATATGACTGAAGACAATTGGGTGGTGGTGAAAGTACATTTGGAATTTTGTTATATTCTTTTAAATTTATATTATGATATTCTTCAATAATCTTTTGAATAGTGGCGTTCATTCCTTTCTATAAACAACTAAATTTCTTACATTTTTTCATTCATATAAAATTTTTAATTCATTTTTATTTTTTGATTTTCTTTTCTGTTAAAATTGAAACTAAGGTGCAGTTCTTTTCTTATTTTGTCTCAAAGTACTTTTACTATTCTCTTTCTTTCTCTTGTTTGAAATTAATGATTCAAAAATAACTCATTCTAAAAACATTTCCTTATTGCAATAATTTCTTTAGTTTTTTTCTTATTCCTTAATAACACTAACAAAATTCACTCTTTATAAAACCTTTCACTTAAAATATTTTGATATAAGTCTATTACTTTACTACTTTATTACTTTTTTTATTACTTAAAATAATATATAGAAAATATCCAATAACGCCATTAATATTACATTTGTCTCTAAGATTGAAAGAATTGCCATTCACTAAAAAATAAACTTAATCCACAAAAAAGTTATCTCTGAAAGATTCAAAAAATATAAGAAATAGAACAATAGCAACTTGTTTTTACCTCAACCAATTTTGAAAAAAACTATACTGGGTTAAAAAAAATCCTTGAAAATTTAGAAAAACTATTGATAAACTTAACAACAAAGAATAACCTTTATGTTAAATAAAAAAAATTAAATTCAACAAAGACACAGACTTCATAAACATAGTCTATACTCTACTACTACAAAAATAATGTTATTATTATTTTCTATATGAACATAAAAATTTTAATATATCTGCTAGTGTTTTAACACTTATACTAAATAATTCCTTTATTTTCTTTATTCTTTTATACAATATATGAGATTATAGGCTTATTTTGATATAAATATTACTCTTTAATTTAAATGAGACGATAAAAGGATAAAAAAGAAAAGTAACTTCAAATTTCTTATTTTAAATTTTTATGATATTATATTTTTTTTAGACTTTTTTCTCTCTATTTATTCTATATTCAGTCTATCTTTTTGTACTTATGTTCTTATAATTTTCTTATGAACAATGTTAGTTAAAGTATCCTTTAATTTAGTTATACTATTAATAAATTTACTCAAAATTTTGACTCATTTTAAAGTATGTAAAAATGTCAAAACAAGTTTAAATACAAAAAAACTAATTGAATTTTTATTAATTTAAATGTGATAATATCATAATATATTATTGTAAAACCACTGTAAAACTCTATGTCTTTAACAAAATTATTTCTTTTTGACCTAAGATAATCAATTCATTTTTGTATAAACCATGAATCAATGAATTAAAAAAATGAGTATTATTTCTTCAATTGTTTATTTAATTAATAAGGTTATTAGTTCTTGAATCTTTTATCTTAAAGAATGTACATCAAACTAAAGTCACACTAAAAAGGAAGTAAATATTCTAAAGCAATTTTTTATACAATTATTCAAATAACAAAAATGTAACTAATTCAATAAAAAGATTAATTACTCTTAATACATTTTTAGTTTGTTTTAGAAACTAATCTATATTCCTAGACTTTTAAATCTTTTTGTTTTGTTAATAATACTCTAACTTATTGTTTTTTATTTTATCATATTTTACATTGAAAAGACTGAAAGAGTCTATAACTACCATATAGTGCTTAGAGTAAAAAGAAAAAGATAGATTATAGAGACTTATAATGTTAAATAAAATATATTTTGTGTTTTAAAAAAATATAGTCCAATAAAACTACAATCTGTTTTTCACATTCTTAAACTACCTTATAATTTTATAAATATAATCTTATTGAATGATTTCTACAAGCATAAAATAAAAATAGAAATTTAAATTACTGAATTTAGACTATCATAATAGATATTTATATAACTTTTGTAGTTAAATAAATTTATAGAAGTATTATTTTTAAATAGTCATTATTGATTTATCATAGTTGATTTTCATCTTTCAATGTTTTAAAATAATTAAATACTATTTGCAATATGCATTTTCTTTGAATTAAAAAATAAAAATCCTTAATCTTCTTCTTTAAAAATAATAAAACTTACTTTGATATTACTAGATTCAAGACTCGTGTGTATTTTTTTTGTAAAAAAAGACTCAAAACTAACAAAAGACCATTGTTAAGATTGTCAAATTCAGTTTTTCTATTTTCTATATCAGCAAAACAGTATTTCATATCAAATTTTTTATGTATAAATAATTATTATAGGATATTACTTTGATGAAACAAAATACAAAATTTATATTTATAAAAGAACAAAATAAACAAATTAAAAATTACTATTTTATTGTTATTAATAACAAAAATTTGATAGTTAAGAAGCACAAAAATTAATTTCCAAAGACAGATTCTCTGTAAAC
>NW_008577157.1:0-552 GCF_000257125.1 Entamoeba nuttalli P19
TTTTAGAAATAGTTGTAACTCATAAAAGGGCTTTTTGAAACATAATTTAAAATGCGGGGATGTGGATCATCAAAACCATTATATGGTTCATAGTGTTGAGAAGGCTCTCCATAATGTTTGACTATAACTTCATTTCTAATATAATTTACCGCATCAACAATTGTTTTATCACACCAATTTTGATGACTTTTTTTGTCTGATTGGAACAATACCCAACCACATTTCTCACACTCAATAACTTTTTTATCACAACTTCCATTTATATGACGATCCATAGACAATAACTCACACTTGATATGGCATTGAGGACATGTTTCAAGGGAGTGAAGTTTGGCATGTTCTTTTAGTTTATCTTTCAGAGTTATAGCACTACAAATAGGACATTTTGTAGTGAATTTTTTACATTGAGACTGATGAATTTTGAGTTTATTCTCAGAAACCCATAATCCACAAAGAAGACACTGTATTTTTCCATCATGGTTTTCATCATTGAGAGTAGCTACTTTTTCGTTTCTAAAAATATTTTTTGTTTGAGTCTTGGTACTCACATTC
>NW_008577158.1:0-3594 GCF_000257125.1 Entamoeba nuttalli P19
GTTTATAGAGATTTATCGAAATGACAAGAATAACACAATTTTGTGAAAAGTGAATGACTTAGTTTATCATACAATATCAAATGAATGAAATAAGTTATAGAATGTTAATGAAGAGTTAATGATACAATTTGTTAGTTATTTGATATGTTTTGTGAATAAGAGATAATAAAAATGATATTATTATTATTTTAGGTTGAAGAAAATATGTAATTTAAAATAAGAGTGTAATATAATACAATTAATACAATAAGTTGCATAATACAATAATAAACTATACTTTGTTCATTTCATTTTATAGTGAATATACTGTTATTCATTTGATGTAGATTTTGTTTGTGTTTATGTCATTCAGTTTTAATTTCATTTGTTTCTTTTATTTGCTCTTCATATTATATATCAAATATACACTCTATTATTTATCTATTTCATGTATTAATTGAAAATGATGTATTAGATGAAATACTACAACAAAGATAAACAATCATAACAAAAGAATGAGAAAAGAATATCAACAATAAAAAACAAAGATATAAAAATGAGAATATGTATTATTTATAATTAGAAACAAATGAATTACTATCATACAATTATATTTTCATTTGGTATTTTATTTACATTGATTATCATAATATTTTAACAATAATTCCAATAAAAAACAAAAAGTGTTATCACAATAGAAAATAACATAATAAAACACAACGAAGAAATATGAGAATGATTGAAAGAATAAAGAAAAAACAAATAAATCAATAAAATAAGAAGAGTAGATAACATAAATAATATAAACGAAATAGAAGAAAATGAAGAATAAAAGAATAACAATAAAGTGAATAATACATAAAGAATGAATAAAACTACAACAATAAAAATATAAATATATTTCAACAAAATAACATAAACACCAATTATTTAATTGTTGAAACAATAGAATATTTTATATATTTAATTCTGTTAATATATTAAAATAATGATATTCAGATGAAAGAACACTAAAAATAAATATCATAATTGAAATTGAATGTTTAAAAATAATTGAAATATCATTTCTCACTATTCCTAACGTCTTACAGAGAATATATCTATTATTTTTAGTTTCTTTCTTTTTCTTAAAAGTAAAATAGAAAAATATGTTCTTATTTTTTCAACAAATACTGAAAGCAATACTTAACTTTCATTTACACTTTTTTCTTTGAATGCTAACAATTTCTATTGAATAGTTATGGATGAGATTTTTCAAATAAAATATGAGAAAAACTTAAAGGCATCAACTGTGAATAAAACCAATTCAACGTTGTCCTTTTATCCATAATTATTGACTGTTTCAATTTGTAATTGAGTGAATTGAAATTAATAAAGAAGATGTTGTATTAGCAATTAATGCTGACTATCCATACTTCATTTATGTTATATTAAAATTAACAATGCATCAAGAAATTGTTCAAATTGATTAGATGAATATTGTGGTTGTTGTAGAAGAATAACTTCATGTGATTTAATTCTTCTCAAATAGTTATTTCCATCTCTAGTGTTTCAAATAAGTAGTTTATGTATAATTGATCACCCAGTTCAAAAATGAAGGAAATAAGAAACAAAGTGGTATAAAATAAATCAAGAAATTATTGTTCATAAAATAACAAAAATGGAATTAACACATTCATTATCATTATTAACTTGGTACATATTGAATCTAAATTAAGAAGAAGAATAATGATAATTTCTTTTTCATTTATTTTCATTATTTTATTATTTACAAACATCTCCAATTCTTATACTCATTGCCGATAGATGTTTGTGAAGTTTTATTGCTATTCTTATATTCCTTCTTTTTTTAACATTGAAATTTATACCAAACATTATCATAACAAATAAATTCAAAAAACAATTTATACAATTTGGATTTATTTTTATTGTACTACTTATTGTTGGAAGTATGCAATTTAAATTTGGAAGAAAAGAAACTACAGATGAACTTCCGTATATCCACAGATTTTTTATTAACATTTGGTTTTTACAATTATATACTTCATTGAAACAAATTTTGTTGGGTTACCATCAATATACAACATCAACTTCATTGAATAACATCAAAAAGACGAATTACAATTATTCATAATAAGAATTATGAACAGGAGAGATATTAAATATACATTATAAAATAATAAATATAAAACAATAAATATAAAACAACAGTATTGTAACTCCTAATATATAAAATGAAAAATATAACAAAGAATTATTTAAATAAATACAAATTAGCATAAAATAAGTTAATAAATGTAAAGCACTGATAAATGGAAACAATTCTAGATGGAATAAATATGATTTAATTTATTTATAAATTATAAATAAAATAGCCACCGAAATAAACAACAATGAGAATAAGAACAATACAAAACAAATGAAAGATGATATGTTATACTTATATTATGATAATAAATTTGATGATAGGCATTAATAAAATAACATATTAACGTGATGCTATAAAAATATAGAAGAACACTGATGAAACAAACATTAATTCTAATATAATTACATTCAAACACACAATTAAAAATCATTAATTTTTATGAATAATAGAAATAATAAACACAAAGAATATAATAATTAATTCCACTTTTTATTATTCTGTTTGTAATGTGATTCAATAAATTCTTGAAACATTTTATTTTATTGAAGAAATAAACATTATTCCAACAAACTATTTGTCAACACATATAATGCTAATAGTTCAAATAATCATATCTCAACATAAATAACAATAAGTTAAATGATAAATTTAAGTATTAATTCATTTTAATGATAATTGAATTTTTACAATGTTAATGGCTGATAATAATAAGACAATATTAATAATATTTATAATTCTTAAAATAGACATACATGAATTTTAACTGGTTTGTATCTAATGATTGAAATAATAAAAAATACATTTTTATGCTTTAAGAAAAGGTCAATAAAATTAAATACAAAATAATGTTTACAACAAAATAAAAAGCATGGTGTTTTCTTTAATCAGATATACCAACATAAAACAACAAATTACTTTGTTGACTCTTATTTCAGACATTTCTTTTATCTACTTATTTTAAAATAGATATAAAATGCTATATTTATTTTTGTTTAACATTTCATTTGAATAAATTATGTAAGTATCGTAAAACCAAATTTTATAAAATTTCTTCTGATAAAAATAACTTCATGTAAAACTAATGAAATGTTAATGCGATGTTAATGTTATAAAATTGATTATTTTGTCAAAATTTATTCTTTTATTTTGAACTAACTGTTTTAGAAATAATGATACAATTTTATTTATAAATAAAATAAAAGGGGGTATAGTTTGTTATTTTTAATACGTTAAAGGTATTTTGTTTCGATAATTAAACATTTATTTTTACAGTATTGTGTAAATAAAATTGACAAACATCATCGCTGAACTAAAGAATGTATAAATATTAACAACGTAAAATATTTAAAGAAATTGAAACTATAACTAGAAAATAAACAATGAGTATACCAGAAGATAAATCAAAACCAAAAACAAAAATACTTTTGATTGGTGATACAGGTGTTGGTAAAAGTTCACTTGGTAAT
>NW_008577159.1:0-237 GCF_000257125.1 Entamoeba nuttalli P19
CAATGTATTGTAATTTCAATTTTAAATAATTGTAAAATATATAATGAATATTAACATGAAAACTTAATGAAATGATGTAGATAAATGAAGAAAATATAGAAATACATCATGAACAAGAATCTGAAGAGAGTGAATGAAATAACCTCAAACAAAATAAAATAGAAAGATCAATATATACTAAATTAAAATTAGTATTTATTTGTATTTATTTTCATCAATGCATTCCATTTATTTTCA
>NW_008577160.1:0-2074 GCF_000257125.1 Entamoeba nuttalli P19
ACATCACTAATTGTAATTGGACATTCTGTATTTGGAATATCTCCAACAACATCATGTGGAACTTTTAAGTATTCACTTCCTTCTGTCATTAAGATTTATGTTTGTTACATTTCCAGTTTAGTGTTCAAATACTTTTTTGGTTCATGTAGAAGAGTGAAGAACTATTGGAAGTTTATCAAGTCAAGAAGTAATTCATAATAGATTTGAAAAGAAGGCTTCTCTTTTTTACTTCCTATTTTTTAAGTTGACGTGGCTTCTTTTTTGTAGATCAGTTAGTAGCAGAAACTTTTTCGGAAAAATTAAAAAATTTTATAAAATTGTCAATCCAAAAACAAAAAAATATCAAAAAAAAAAAAACTTCGAAAAGTAAATTTTTATTTTATTTATTTGATGTTAAAAAACCCATTAACTGATGCATATTCTAATATCCAAGAAGATGAACAACAAGAAGAAAAACATTCTTCAGGAATATTGATATGGACTGTTTGGACCGTCATGACAGTATTAGCAGTTACTATATTAACAGTTTCAATAATAAGTTTAATTTTCTTCAATATTAAAATGAAAAGCACATATCAAACATTTCAACAATCTACATTAATGTTAGCACCAACTGTATTTAATCTTGATTCTAGTAGATTACCACCTCCATGTCCATATACTGGAATTGATTGGGGAGTGATGGATACTTTATTAGTTGGTAGTATGGATAAAGATAATAATTATATTGAAGTTGATTCAAATGCAACTCACTCACATTATATGCAATCTGGATTGAAAGAACAACCACCACAATCAAGAGATCATTATGAAATGGGATATGTTTTAAAGAACTCATCAATTGGTATAGTAGAATATTTAATTCAAGCAAAGCCAACATTTTCTATTAGTGGGTTAAAGAATTTGTTAATGAAAATAAATAATTATCCTAATATACCTGTTGATCAACCAGTTCGTCCTGTTATATTACAACACGTTGCTTATCAAAATGTTAAACATGTTGCAGATTCTGATGAATGTTTTGATATGTGTTATAACCAAAATTGTCAAGTAAGTGAACGTTTTATTGCAAGTGGATTACGTTCATTTTCAGTTATTGGATGGAACGATAATATTCGTTCATTAGGTATGGTTGATAGGTTGACAGGAACAAATAAAATATTTGAAGGTGGTTTTATTGTACGTTTACCTAAACAAGAAACTGGACATACGATTGGTTATTTCACTGCTAATTTTTCAGATACAATGGAAAATAGTATTTGTCCAAATGCCCATTTAGTTCAAAACTGGGAACCAGCTATTGTTACTGGTGAACTTTTTAAAGAAGAACATCCAGTTACTTCAGTTTTATCTGAAATTCATCCAACAAATTCAAAACAATTTATTTATTCAAATTTAAATAGAAAAGGTATTAAACAAAAAACAAGTCCAACTCCTCTCAAGTTAAGAGACAATATTTGTAAAGATAAAAACGATTATTGTACAAAATATAACCTTAATGAATCATTCACTTATTATATCACTTCATCTGAAAACTCTTATCCAAAATTTGTTAAAACATTTGGAAATGATATTTATGATTTATGTATGGGGTATTGTCCTCATCATAATTTTACTGACTGTAAAGTTTATGTATTAAGAGAATTATGTGATGAGTTATTAGTTAAAATATTTGTACCAACTGATGATTATATGAAAACTCATCAAAATGGATTGGAATGTTCTTATACACTTCTTCCATATGAAACATTATTAAGAATGAATTTATTAATAAGACCAACTAAAGTAAATAAATTGGGAAATTCATATATGTCATTTGTTTGTTATTCTTTTTTACATTATATTTAAATTTAATAAAACTAACTTGATTAGGACTTCTCATTTTATGACAGTAAACTTAAAACAAATCTTCCTGACGTTCAACGAACAAAATACAACCAACGTTTAAAATTTACTGACCTTCTTTTCTTTACTTCTAATTAATTTTTTTTATAAATAATTCATTCAATTTCTCTTTAATAAAAAAAGAATAAGAAAAAAAAGTGTCAATTATTAGAAATATCCACAATGGGAT
>NW_008577161.1:0-10357 GCF_000257125.1 Entamoeba nuttalli P19
TATTTCTTTAATTTCTTTGTGGGTTATTCACTACTTAAACTGAAAATATAAAAAAAAATGGAATTTCAATTATTTAATCAAGTTCATTACAAATTCATCATTAAATAATTCTTCAAATTTTTTAAATTGACTTGGATTTTCATTATAAAAACCACGTTTTTCAAGAATATTTTCAATTTGTGATTGTTTTAATCCTAATAATGAAATTTCTTCAATTTTTTGTCCAATAATGTTATAAAACACAAAAGCAGCACGGTCTGAATTAGTATGAATTAACATTGGGCTTTATAATTAATTTAAATCCATAAATTTTTTAAAAAAATAAATTAATAAATTAAAACAAACTAATTTGGAAATTCTGATTTTAAAAATGCTTTAATACCTTCTTCATTTTCTATTTGACATTTTCTTGGTGTATGAAATTCACAAACAAAATATTGATTTCTATCAATTTTTTGATTATCATTACCAGAAACAACAATAATACAAATTACAATAAATAACAACGACATGAATTTATATTTTAAAGTTTATTTTTGTTGAATTGAATTTTTTATATAATTTGAATTTTCTTGTTTATTTTTTTTTAATTTTTTTGTGCTTTATATATCAATAATTTTGAGAATTAAAAAAATAAAATAATTAGTTATGAATAAATATTAATAACGTAAATATTCTAATTGTCTTACTACTTCATCTATTGTTAAACGTTCATTTGGAATATCACACCACATTTGTGTTAATAATTCATAAAATGAAGAATTCATTGAATCTACTTTTGGAGGTCTTTTTCCAGAACAAACATCTTGAGCTATATTCCAAGTTTTCATTGAAATTGGATAAGCATAACACCAATTAATACATTCATACATTAAAATAGCAAATGAATAAATATCAGCCGACATTTTATATTTTTTTCTTTTTAACAATTCAGGAGCCATATAAACAGGAGTACCAATTCCACTAGTAAAAGTCAAATTAGTTACCAATAAATTAATACTTCTAGAAGAACCAAAATCTGATAATTTTGCATTAACAAAAATGTCTTGATCTAAAGAAAATATAAGAAGATTATCAGGTTTAATATCTCTATGTAATATTCCATTTGAATGAAGATATTTAATTCCTTTTGAAGCATCAATTAAAAGTTTAATTCTTAACTTTAAAGATATTTCATTTAAGGTTAAAGTATTCATAAGATTTTGTAAAGAACCATATTGTGCAAATTCAGTTACAATACAAAATTTATTTGTCCATAAAACAGATCCATAAAAATAAACAATATAATCACTTCTAAAGTTTTCTAATAAAAATATTTCTCTTTTAAATTCTTCTACAACTCCTTCTATAATTTGAATGTTTTTAAGATTTTTAATTGCAACAATATTATTTCTAAAGATTCCTTTATAAACTATTCCAAATGTTCCTTCTCCAATTTTTTCTTCTATTATTAATTCATCATAATCAAGTTTTGTTGATAATTGTGTTCTAAGTTTAATATTAATTGAATCAATTGAATCGATTCCTAATTTATTATTTGTTTTAACAATTTTTAATTGTTCATTAATAATTGTTGTACAATATGGTATAACAGTCACAGTAATACAATAACAATCATCTTGTTTTAATTGTAGTATTTCTGGTTTAATTAAAATACAATATTTTTCTTTATTTTTATTTAAATATGTAAATGTTATATATATTGTTTCTTTATTTGTATTTCCAATATAAAAAGTATCTGATATTGGTTGATCAATTTCAACTAATTCATTAACATTTCCTGTAAATTTTAATGTTTTCTTATTTACAACAATTCCTTTTAAATGTAAATTTATCCAATTCAAATGAGTTTGAGAAACTTTTTGATATTTTAATAAAGGTTGATATTCTTGATTTCTTTTTAAACAAATATTTATAAGAATTATATAAAGAATTGTTATTAATAATATCATTACTATTAGTATCAGAATTAATATAATAATTATTATCCACCATTTTATATTAATTTCACATTCTATTCCTGTTATTGTTGGTTCATACCAAAATGAACATTTAATACATATAGAATTAGATGCCATTTTACAATGACTAATAAATGAATAATGAATACATTTACCTTGATATAATATATATTCTTCTTTACATCCTATACATATTCCGCTTTCCCAATGACATTTATTACAATATGGTTGAATATCATTACAATAAACGCATCGTATTCCATCAAGATAAGTGTCATTATCACAATAAATACATCCTTTATTTCCAAATTCTTTACAATTCGTTAAATGAAAAATTGATTCACATTCTCCTGTTTCATTTAAAAAATAATTTATGCCACATTCAATACATGAAGTTAAATTATTACAAATTTTACAATTATTTGAACATCGTTCACAAATACTTTGATTTAAATAATAAAAATCTTTACATTTTGCACATTCTCCTTTTATTTCTGATGCAAATATTTCACATGATTCAATTTCTTGTTTGGCACTAATACATGTATTGTCTTGAATCATAAAACCTGAAATACAACTTAAACATGTTTTTGAATTTAATACACAATTTAAACATGTTACATGACATGGAAGACATTGATAATTATTAGAATATGTTCCATTATTACATGATATACATTTTCCTTTATTATATTCAATACAATTACTAATAGGATTTGGTTTACATTGAAAAACAATTTGATCATACTCATTTAATTCTTTATGTAAATAATATCCATTTTCACATCCTTCACAAATTCCAGTCGTAGAACATAAAGTACAATATTCTCCACAAGAAATACAATTTAATCCATTAAAATATTCATTTGGATTAATACATGAAATACATTTCCAATTGTCAATATAACAAATGTCTTTTCCTAATATGCATTCTCCTTGCTCATTAAGATAATATTCATCACTTATACATGACAAACACGTTTTTATTCCATATGAATCTATTTGACATTCTCCACAATTATTTCCACATTGTGTACAATTATTTCCATTATAATAATATCCATATTCACAAATTACTATTGAACTAATTATTTTTGAATGCTCGATATATGAACAATTTGTTCCAAAATATCCATTACCAATATCACAACTTTCACATGTATTATTATTTTGACACATTATACAACCTTCTTTACATTTATTACAATTACCATTTATATTATAATATCCAAGAGGACATTTATAACAAATATCCCCTTTAAAATAGTTACATGGTTCTTTATATAATACACACTTTTTGTTTTGAAGTTGATAACCATTATAACATAAAATACATTCATTCGAATTACAATATTGACAATGTTCAGAACATTTATTACATTTATTCTTTTCTTTATCAATATAATATCCTTCATTGCATTGAAAACATTTTCCATTCTTTGTATAATGCATACATTCTTCAACTTTACCACTTAAACATTCATTATTTTTCATTAAATACCGACAAACTACACAATATATTTTATTATTTTCAATTACTACAACTTTACATAAACCATTTTGAGATAAACTAATAGATTTAGATTGAATATTTATATCATACCCAAAATGTAATTCACAAAATAAAATAGCAGTTCCTTTAATATGAATATTTAAAATAGTTTTATTATTATTGTCATTCATTAATTTAAATAAAATAGAATTATTATTTCCATTTATTTGAATATCTTTTTCTAATATAATAACAAGTTCTTTATTTTGAGAATATAAAATACTATTATATTGATTATAAATTTGATTATATTCTTCATTTTGTTTCATATAATATTCTTTTGAATTAATCATTAATGTTTTATTTACATTTTTATCATTATTACAAGGACATGAATAATCAATATTTCCATTTGAATTTAAATATATTGATCCACCAATATAATTACAAATTTTATTATCAAGATGAAGTGAAGAACATGGTGATTTTGTTATATTTCCAATAATAATAACTTGATTATCACACATATATTTAAATTGATTTTCTAATGAAATTACAATACTTGGTCTTTTCTTAGTTTCAAGAAAAGCTACTGGATGTGAACGAGGACTCATAATTGGAATTTTTTGAATAATTAAAGGTTTAGAAGTTCTTTGAATATCAAGAAGAAGAAAGAGATTATCAATATTTTGTATTATTGAATTAATTGCAATAGAAATAACTTGTTCATTAATTATTAATGGTTGAGTTACTGATAATATATTAAAATTGATCATTCCTTTTTTTATTGTTAATGAACGTGCTATTATATCTATCATATAAGTACTATTACATTCATTAATAATTAAATCAAATGCACTTGTAATAGCACAATATCCAGTTGAAGTTAAATTATTTATATAACCACCATTAATAAAAGTTATTGAAGTATCTTCACTCATTTCAACAACATCTGCATAAACAAAGTTTCCATCATAATCAAATTTTCCATTTACTGTTATTTTAATAAAATGACAATTTCCCTTCCACCGAGAAATACCTTTTATTATTAAATGATTTATTTCTACTGTTGCAATATCATTAACAATAATTGAATTAGTAATAATCATTTCATTACATATAAGAATTCCTGAAATAATTATTGTATTATCTAAAATACATTTATTTGCTTTAATAAATCCTCCAATTTTTCCATTTTGAATTATTATTTCATTCCAATATACTTCAGTTTTAGGATGATAAGAATTTTTATTCAAAACAAATAATTTTAATTGATTTGATTCCATTTGAGAAACATAATTACAATCATTTTGATCAAATGTATTATTATTGTAATAACAATTACATTCTATTTGACTTTCATTTAATACTATTCTATTATATAAACCATTCTTACAACCAATTCGTAAATTAAAATTATTAGATATATAAAATGAACCACAATTAAATATTATTTTGTTTTTATTTAATTCATTTACTTTTAATGAAGAAGCATAAATTTCTTTAAAATAATAAAATTCATTCTCATTGTTTTGAATTATTAAAGAAGAAGAAATTATTAATTTCGTTTGTAAAATAAAAGTAATTGATGGAAGAATAAAATCTTCTTTAATAGTAATTGGTTCATTACTTTGAATGAATAGTGGTTGTGTTCTTGGTTCAATAATTAATTTTAACCAGTGATTATGTTGATCAAATTTAATATTTGTTTGATGAGATTTAATTGTTAAAGGTAAGAAATCACTTGACACAAAACAATCAGGATAATTCATAGTAAATTCAGTAAATGAAACTTCACTAACAGTTGATTTAATAAAACAACTACAATCATTTTCAATAAATTTAGATTTAGGACATTTAATATAACGTGTTTGTGACATAAATGAACAAATTCCTTGAATAATAAAATCGTTAGATTGTTCAACAATAACATTTTTAGCATTAAAAAGATAATGACATTCATTAATTTGATAATCTTCTTGGACTCTTAATATAGTTGAATTTCCAGAAATAAACATATATGGTCGTTCTTTTTCTTTAAATTGAATAATATTAATTTCTTGATTGTCAAAATATATTTTTAATGTTTTAGTCCCAATTATAATAATTGTTTCTTTATCTTTTACAACATATTCTCTTGCATTTCCTATATAAATTTCACATTCATTATTTATATTTCTTCCATCAATAATCCATTTGGAATCTACAAATGGTGGTAAAAGTTTTATTAATGAAACTGTTGCTGATTCATCAAATGTTATTCCTTTTGGATTTCTATTTTCTGCTAATGAACTGATAGAATAATAATTTTCATTATTTTCACAACACTCTCCTGTAAATATAATCCAATCAATCGTTCCATCCCAAATTAATTTCCATCCATATCCACGATTACTACATGTCATTCCTGAAAGATTTGGATCATAAATAATTTCATTATCTTGTGAATACCAACAGTCTGAATTGACTAATTGAAATAAAATGAAATAAAATAACATTAATTTGTGTATTTTTTTAATGTTCTTTTAAATTGAATTTTCTAGTTGAAATTCATTTTTTTTATTAATGAAAATTCCTAAAAATCTTTTTAAGGATAACTCCTTCTTAAAATTATTATTTGAATTAATGATTTTACTTTTTTTTTCTTTTTAATTCTTGTGAATGTTCAAAAGAAAAGATATTTTTTTAATTCTTTCTCTTTTTAAATATTTATTAAATGAATTAACCTTCACTTTATAAAATGGTTCTACTCCCTTTCATTCTCATAAAAATAATTATTAACTTAATGCTTTTCATTTAACAGACAATTTGAGTTATACTTATTAATACTATTAAGTATAAACTATAAGATTGATATATCAATGATATTTATGAGTAAAAATACTCTTCTGATATTTTAAATACCTGAATTGTCTTTTTAACAATGAAAATAAAACATTTTTGAATTTTAATTTCTATAATATAATAAAATTATTCATTGTTTATCATTTCAACATTTTTTATCATTTATAACGATCAAAAAGAATTGTTTCAATGGAAAATGAAATTTTAGTCAATAAATAACACTAGTTTATTTTAATTCACAATAATTTTATAATATTAGAGAGAATAAATATATAAAAAATATTCTAATATATAAATAAGTATAACAAACAATAACCTCATGGTAATAGATTATAAAAATTACAAAATAGAATAAAAAATGTAATACAATTAAGATAGTAATCGTTGTTTATGAAATAGATATTGTTTTATTTAAATTCTTAATAAGTAAGGTGGCTTTTTAATTAAACCACTTCGTTTCTTATATTACTATAATTTTTAATAATAATTCTATTATTTATATGAACTTTAAAAAGATTAAACTTTATTTATTATTTTTTCTTCACATGTCTAAATCAAAAGATGTTAGACTAGACACACCAAGAAAAGTCTTTCTTTATAATGAACTCGTTGCAACACTATTAATCCCTGATGATGAAATATTTTATAGTGAAATAGAAGAAGAAAAAGAAACAAAATTAAACACCATAAAACCTGGCTTCTCTTCTGCATTAATAACTGATTGTATAAGTGAATACTTTAGAGAAGGTGAACCTCCCAGAAGAGAAGAATTTAAAAAATTTATTGAAAGTAAAGAATGGGAGCCATTTAGAAAACAAATATTTATGGAATATCCAATGATTGAAGAAAGGTATAAAAGAGAGGTGTTTGACAACAGAATGAAAGAAGAAGATTTTTTTGAGAAATTCTTTAAATCAAGATATTTTGGGGAAGTAGAAAAGAATAGTATTGATATATTTCAAGACACTTTCCGAACTGATGAACGTGAAAGAAAAGAAAGAAAGAAAAAAATCAGGGGAGATTTTTATCAAAAAGACATTGCTTCTATTGAATTAAAAAATGATGGCTGGGAAGGTTTTGGTACTAGAGGTATAACTTGGGGGATAGAAATGAATAGTAGAAGACAAATTGACGTTGAAAGAAATGTTTCTGTTAAACGATTTATTGACCAAATTAATTGGCACAGCGAAGTTGTTGTTAGGCAGATGGAAAAAAATGTTAAAGATGAGCAAGAAGTAGACTATGGGTTTGTAGAAAGTAAACGACTCTCTAATGTCCAAAATGTTGACTACACACAATGGGGAATTGATCCAAAATTATTTGATGGTATAGAAATCAATAAAATTGATTCTTTAAAAATTTGGAATACCACTCAACAAGGTGAAATTATCAAACAACCTTCTACCCAACATTCAATAAATAAAGGACAAGAGCTTGTCAAAGTTTTATTATTTTATCAGTTGTGTTCTTTTTGTTTAAAGTGTTTTTACAAAGAGTTAACTTCTGCAACACTCCAAACCCGTTATGAAAAAGTTATCTGTGATTGTTTTAATTTCGTAGAAAAACAAATTTCTTCAGAACCAATTGCTCACCGTCCATTGTGGGAACAAATACTTAAAGAACTTAAAAAGGCAATAACATTATTTAAAAAAAAATAAATTTTTTGTTTTTTATTTTTTTTATTTTTTTTTATAATTTATTATTATGAATTATTTGGAAAAAATGAATGAAAAATTGAAACGATACGAACAAAGACAGTTTCAAATATCTGAATGAACATTATATGAATAGTAAAGAATGACAATTATTGGTAGGTTCTATTAAACAAGAAATAAAAAGTGTGAGTAGAGTGAAGAAAAAGAGTTTCAAGTAATGACTGATTATTTGAACGAAAACACTTTCATTAATTATAACAGAACTAACTTCTGATGGTTTATGTATTGATAATATTATATTAGTCATATCCACAGCTATTAGTTTATTTTTATATTAATTTTAATGTAATTTAGTTTAATTTATTACCTGTTTTATCAGTTTCTTGTTTATAATTGTTTCTTTATATTAACATATTATCAAATCAAAAGAATAAAATATTAACCAAATCAAATTCTTTGTAAACTAATATTTCAGTAAAAAACGATTAAATTAAAAAGTGTTAAGAGATGCCTCTTAAAAGGCAATACAAAAATTACTCCCAGGTTAACCCATTTGACATCAACACGCCGCAGTGCACATGACGCATTGTGCAAAGATTATTGTGTTTCTTGAGGCACAACAATCAAGGATAAGTTTGTTGATTTTATCATTTTTTCGTTTGCTTTTTATACCATCTTTATAACCCTAGTTTAGGTTTCTTTCTTTTTTAACTTTTTATTTTTTAATTCTTTTTAGTTTAATTTATTAAACTTATTAAAACTTCTATTTTTATCACTTTTTTTTTTATTGTTTTATTAATACATCAAGAAAAACAATTTATTAAAACAAAAACAAATATTTTTTTGTGACAAAACGGTATTCAATAAGTATATATAACAATTACTTATTTTTATTAGACAAAGAAATCAATTCCAAAAGCTAAGTGAAACTCAAACAAAGTTGAACTTAATAGTAGTCTTCTTAAAGAATATTGAAATGAGTTTGTGATTGTTATACCTAATCATAATCTCAACCAAAAAAATGAAATTAAAAGACAAAATAATAATAAGTATTATTGTAGTTATTATGAATATTTTATTTGTCTATAACATTTAAGAAGAGAAATTAATAAAAAAAATGATGCTCTTCAAGAAATTAACAAATTAATTCTTAAATCCTTTAAAAAATACAGTAATTTTATAAAAGAATGAGTAATTTATAAATTAGTCAAAATTTTTATAATATTGAAGGTTTATTGGTTTTTTCTTTGTTGTGACTTTTTTTTGAAGTTATAAAAACAAATCTTTAATAAATATTAAAAAATATTTGTTTAATTAATTTTAAAATAACAAAATGACATTAAATTTCCTTCATATCTAAAATAATTGTAAAGGAGTTTTATTACATACCATATTATCTTCTGAATTTCTTGTTTTATGTAAAAGTAATTTACTAATAGCGTTATTAGGTAAATACTTTCCCATTCTTTGGTTTGATAACTTTGATTTTATTTGATAAAGACACTTTATGCAATTTTGTTTCTCTATTTCAATCCTATTTAATTCCCATGTTGTCTCAGATTTAATGAAATTAATTAATTCTGTAAGCATTAAATAAATACTAATCATATCATTCACAACAATACCTACACTAAAACATAATTGTTCATTAAATTTAATCATTTTTATTATATCAATTACATATTGATTATATTGATTAAATAAAGTATAACAATCATCCCATAAATTGATAATCATGTCTTTCTCTTTTAATTGTACGAGAAATAAACTCTTTCTTGTAAAATGAAAATAGCCATCAAAATAAGGATATTTATGATGGAAATTAAGTAAGTAATTGAGTAAAATGGAATAATGTTCACACCAAAACTGATATGTATTTGGGTTAATATTAAATACATTTTTTATATCATGTTTTGGAATGACAATTTCTTTAAATTCAGTAAATATGATACAATTTCCATTCTGACAAAGAAAATGAAGAAGAAGTAATCCTTTAAAAACTTCATCAAAATATTTACTTTTTAATTTGTTTTTAATCTTTTTAAATATAATATAACTTTTCCCTTGGAATGATTTCTTGATAACCTTATCAAGATACTTTTTTTCTGGATTGAAATTACCTTGTCCAATAAGTTCATGCAAAACCCATTTTATGTTGACGTTCATTTTTTTTTTTCATTTTGTGATTTTTATTGCTTTAATCTTATCGAATGAGATGAAAAGTCATCTCACTTTTCAAAAAGAAAGTATGATTATTTTTCGCAGTAGTATTATTGAAAAATAGAAATACAGAAAAAAATATTAAAAAAAATTACAAGTTATTCATCAATAAGATGTTTTATTTTTAGATTCGAATATCTCATAATTTACATTAAGAGTTTGTTACAAAATTAAAATAATAATTA
>NW_008577162.1:0-217 GCF_000257125.1 Entamoeba nuttalli P19
TTTTGCAAGACATTCTTCGTTATTCTGTCTTTGGGTGTCAATCTCTTTGATGAAATTGTCATACTCTTCAATAAACTCTTTCTCATTTTCTGGAACTTTAATGATATGATTATTTTCGTACTCAGTTGTTTCTCTTTCTTGTTCTTCAATATGTTGCATTCCACCAAGGTTATTAAAAAGCACAAAAGGGAACATCCCAAAGGTATTTGAACAACAA
>NW_008577163.1:0-808 GCF_000257125.1 Entamoeba nuttalli P19
TTTTTTTTTCAGTTTAAACTTAAACCAAAAACTGTTTTCTTTGTTAAACAAATAATAGATTTTTCTTAACAAAATTATTACTCCTTCCTTTATCTTACTCTTCATTCTTATATTATTCTATTTTATGGTGTATTGTTATTATACAAATAACCTATTCTCATTTCATTACAAAAATTCATCTGAAATATATATTTTATTCTTGGTAATAGACACATTCAGGTTGTGTTATACTTTTATACACATAAATTATAGGAATCAAGAGGGAATATTTAGGATTGTTTAGATTAATAACGTATAGAATTTATTTGATTAAGGTTTAACTTGACAATAATCCTTTTGTCTCATTGTCATAAGTGGAATTAGACTATTAATGAGAAATATTAGAAGTATGTATTTAGATGAATCTAGTTAAGTATCTTTTTGGATAGTTAAGAATGGTTATAAAATGAATATTTTACGAAGAATCAATGATAATGCATTAATTTCTAATATTTGTTTGACTTTTTTTGAAATTGTTTTTTAAGGATTAATTGAATTATTATTTTTCAAATACTCGATAAAAAATAACATGTTAAATCCAAATAGAACATACTTTATTTAATCGCTAATAACATTGTGTTCTTCACTTTTTCTCATCACTTCAGAAGGATTATGTGAGTGATAATAGGCACTAGTAGATCTTTCAGTAAATACACTGTTTTGATGACAATTGAATGATTGAATCTGTTGTTTTGGTTTAGGAACTTGGACGTATTGATACATTGAATCAATCACCTTCATATACTTAGGAATACTATTATTATTAGTC
>NW_008577164.1:0-404 GCF_000257125.1 Entamoeba nuttalli P19
GAAAAACAAACAATATTGAAAGATTTGATTGTTACAACCCAATGTTCAATCAAATCAGAGAATAGTCGGACAGAAGTAATGGATTATTATATGACTCTTCTTTCAAAATATTCAATACTTCAAGGGTGTTTTGAAACATTCATTAATTGATTTTTTAGAGTGCTTAAATGGAATAGTTTACTTCAAACAATCAATTAGTCTATTCCTCCAAGATCATAGTCATCTTCTTGACTCTTGAACTCATTAATCTTTCTTCTCATCTTTGATTCATCATCCCAAGTCACAAAATCTTCTTTTTTTCTTGAAACAATGTATGCTGGATTTCTAATCACATCTGGTCCAACTTTGATATGACCTTGTTGAATTAATGTCTCTGCTTGTGTAACATCAGTCACCATTTTTTT
>NW_008577165.1:0-284 GCF_000257125.1 Entamoeba nuttalli P19
AGATATGAAGAAATTAAGAAAGAAATTAGTGCATTCCTTAAGAAGACAGGATATAATCCAGACAAGATTCCATTTGTCCCAATTTCAGGATTCCAAGGAGATAATATGATTGAACCATCAACCAACATGCCATGGTACAAAGGACCAACATTAATTGGAGCCCTTGATTCAGTTACACCACCAGAAAGACCAGTTGATAAACCACTTAGACTTCCACTTCAAGATGTATACAAGATTTCAGGTATTGGAACTGTACCATGTGGAAGAGTTGAAACTGGAGTTCT
>NW_008577166.1:0-811 GCF_000257125.1 Entamoeba nuttalli P19
AAAAAACTTTCATAATACATTATTTATAAATAATGAAATTAATAAAAATAATACCAACTCAATAAACAGAGAATATGATGAATAAATGACAGTGTACAAGATAATAAAATAATAACAATGAAATAAACAAATAATAAAAATAATAAAATGAATATAAATGTCAAAAAGAAAGGATCAACAAATAAATAATGATAGTTATATAAACATTATAAATACAACAAGAATAGATAGAATATGAAAAGAAGTAAAAACAAACAAATAAATAAAAAGAATAAAAGGTAATAAGACATATTCAAGTATTTTAAATTTAGAATAACTAATATACACATATGTTATTTCTATATATTTATTAAATTAAACAATTTAAAAGTTGAATGACAAATTGGTTCAATAAAATGATAATAAATTATTATAAATTAATAATATAAAAACATTAAATATTCTTCTTGAAAACACTATTATTAATGACTTTATTTAAAATAAAAATAATAAATAGAATGTTTTATTGTTTTAAATAATTGTTAAACATTATTATCATAATAATTCATAAATATAATGAATATAAATCATTTCAATTAAAAGAATAAATTATTACTTCTATTAATTTAGACATACTTTATATTATTTATTACTATATTATTAAATCATTATAGGATTTATTCTTTTACAATTAATTAATATATTATCATTAGATGAATCATTTCTATATATTTCATTTTTCTTCTTCTCTTCTTCTCACAATTTCCATTTTTATATTATTTTTCAATAACCCATATGTATAGCAATCTGATGAAATTGATAATACCTTCAA
>NW_008577167.1:0-2496 GCF_000257125.1 Entamoeba nuttalli P19
AATCAAGTAGAGGTACTACAAAAAACATTTGAAGGGTTAAGATCTCCATGTAGAATAGTCGTAATATTATTATTTCATTACTTTAACAAAATGTATGAATTAAATTATGACATATTAGAGGAGTTATTAACACTTTATGGTAGTGTGTATAGTCCACCAGTTGAGTTAAAGTCAATGAAGGGTACAATACTCACTATGCTTATAGAAAATTTTGAATATATTTTCCCAAATATTCAAGGAGAAATTGATGTAATAAAACAAAATTTTAATGGAGCAGAGCCATTTGATTTAATAAAACGTTCAGTATTTAAAGAGTATGTTAAGAAGAAACTAGCAGAAATTAATCAAGAAACAAAAGGAGATAATAAAAATGAAATAAAAAGTGAAGAAGAAAAAGAAGAGAAAAAAGAAGATGAAATTAAAACAATGTTTAGAAGAAAACAAAAAAGAGTTCAAGTAGATGAAAAAGATTTAGATTTTAAGCTTCAACAATATTATTTAATTGAAACAGAAGAAACAATTGAGACAAGAATTGAAGAACTTAAGAAACAAATAAGTGAATTAAAAAATACAGTATTAGAACAAGGAAAAACAATTAATATGTTACAAAATGAATATACCAAACAACACTCTAAATGATATATTCATAACAATAGATTTATTTCAAGTGTTAAAAGTAGAAGATACATGAATAAAATCTAATTCAATTCATCTAATTTATAAGTTTTAATAAAAGAATAACAAAAAGAATAATAAAGAAATAAAAAGAAAGAAATAGAAAAAACTATAAAAGAATTAGAAGTTTTTAAAATTTTAAGGTTTAATAGAAGCTAAAGAACTAAAAGGAAAATAAGTTCATCACTTTACTTCTTTTTATTAATGGAACAACCAACGAAAAAAGCAGTTATTCCATTTTGGATTTTATGGAGTGGATTAATTGTATTAAATTTATTTATATTAGTTGTCACAATTACTTCAGCATGTTTATTAGGAAATGAAATTGATAATGTTTTTGTAGAAAAAGAAAGGTTTTTAAATTCTACAAAGAAGTATATGTCATATTATAATACTATGACTGGTGTTGAAAATCAAATTAAAGATATTCCATCATGGGTTTATTCAGCAGTTGCATTTTGTGAAGCATCATATCGAAAGAATGGACTTGAAAAAGGATATTTAGAAAGTGATGAATATGTAAGGTTTGATGAAGAAATTTTTTATACTACATTAAAAAGACTTTGTCAAGAAAAGAATAATAAATATTGTGATGTTGTTGAAAATAATGGATCACCAGAATTATTATATTATTTATATAAATTCTTTGGTAATGAATTAGTTAAAGGAATATCCCCTAGAGGATATGTCTCTGATCTTAGTAAAAATCCAATTAAATTTGATATTACTGGAATTCATTCTGTTTATACAAAATCAAATGTTACAAAATTAATGAAAGATTCAGGATTACCTTTGACATTGTCTTTTGGTACATTTAAAAGAAGATATTCAATACCATGTTCTAATTCATTTGGATATGTATGTCCAGATAATTTACCAAAAGTACCATGTCCATCATCTTTAGGAGGGGATTGTGTTGTACTTACTTTTAATCCATATTCACAATCAGGTGTTTATGATTATTTAGGTGATTTACATTATAATAAAAAACATAGTGTGTTAGTAGTTGGATGGAATGTTGAAAAAAGAATAGATAGAAGTTGGGGAAATGATTTACATAATTTCTTTGATGGTGGATATATTGTTAAAAATAGTTTTGGATACCAACATGGTCATTCATTAAAATATTGGCTTCAACAACATTCTATTAAAGAAGAAATGCAAATATGTCCTAATGTACGTTCATTTGAACAATGGACTCCATTAGATGAGGATTGTATTAATAAACATTCATATGCTGAATGTTGTAGTCAATACATAAAAAGAGGTGTTAAGAAATATATTAACGCAACCATAACCCCATTAACTTGTGATGGTAGTAAAGATGATAAATATCAAGGAATCTTTAAATGCGATACATCTAGAATATACTTTATAAAATCAAAGAAACACTCTTTTGGACCTTACAAATCATATGGTACACTTGATATTACCCCAATTAATGGAATCAATATGTTTACAATCAAGTTACTTTCATTTAAGAGAGATATGACAGATAAACAAACAATTACTATTCAGCCTACTTGCCCTGAAATGCTTGAAGATATTTTCAAGGCTTCTTACACTAAATCAGATGAAGAAGCAACAACAAATTCTGAAGAATGTGGGTATGATTTCATTCCATTTAAGGTATTAGAAAAGTATAATGAGAATTATGTTGTAGATGGATTACATGCACCAGCATTCTCGATTTTTGATATTAAATGGGATGATCAATCTTATCTCAACTCACATACTCAAGGAGTGGATTATTCAGCTATTCAATCAGCAACAAAGAAAGTATACCAAACTGTCTTTAAAGGACCATATGATATGAATTAA
>NW_008577168.1:0-6845 GCF_000257125.1 Entamoeba nuttalli P19
GAAAATAAAATGAACTTTAAAAATGAAAGGTAAAGAAGAACAGCACCAAAGATGAGTGAGGCAAGATTAGAAGAATTAAGAATGAAAACAATTTCTCAAATTAACCGACCATATTACATGGAAGGGAATGTGACACTTTTTGATAAAAAATGGAAAAAACGATATTTAATTTGGAAAGGAATGGTATTATATTTTTATGATAAAAAAGGAAGTAAAGACATTACAAAAGAAGTATATGAATTAAGTAAAGATACAACATGGAATATTGAATTTGATAATAAAGAAAAGAAAAATATTATTAAGTTAAAAGGGAAAAGTGAAGTAATAATATTAGTAGATGAAACAATAACATTACTTGAAAATGGATATAATCAATTCAAACAAGATATTGAAACAGAAAGAAAACGAATTGAAATAGAACAAAGCAAAATGAAAGAACCAATTTTATTAAATTGGGAAGAAGTTGAAAAAAGAATAAATATAAAAGAAGGGAAATGGAATAGTAAAGAAGTACAAACACTTTTAAAAGAACTTGGACAACTAACTACTGAAAAATATTTATATGATATTTTGTGTAAAATTCTTAATGGATGGAATGAACAAGAATTTATTGATTTTTTTTATAAAGAATATTGTGAAGAAGACCTTGAAGATATGGGATCTTTTCTAGCTGGTTCTAATAAAGATAATACAACTATTCAATTTGTATTTGGAAATGATGAAAAAGGAGCACATTTTATTGCAAATATTTATAAAAAAATTTATAAACAATATGAACTTGTTTGGAGTGAAATTGCAAGATGTTTATTAGTTTCATTAGCTTCATGGAAATTAACATCTAAAGATAAAATGTTTCAAATAATTACATTAGATTTATTTAATCTTTTTGAAACAGCAGAAATAGTTACATTTCTACATTTTTATGCAGATTATGAAGAAGAATTAAATATTTGTTTATGGTGTTCATTACCAGAACATATTCAATTTTATTTAAAAGAGTTTGTGTTTTATAATATTATTTAAACTATAATTTTATTATAATAAAATATTAATAAAAAATAGAATCACTAATGGATGGAAAAAAGACCAAATTAATTCTATGATTTCTATGATCACATTAATGTGGTCTTGGAAGTCTGATGATGTTGAACATTTAAAACATATTTTAATTTAAACAAAATAAAATAAATATTTTATTTTTTATGATTAAATAAGAAACAAAAATTTAAAACAAAGGAAGTCTTTTATTTGAAACAACATTGTATTTTTAGAACAATCTATTTATTTTTTTCAAATTGTTAAAGAACTATTATTTCTAATAAAAAAGTATTGTTTTAAATTTTATTAAACTATTAAACAAATTCTTCTTTTAATTCCAAAAAAAAAATATAAAAAAGTACTAAAGAATTACGTGGATACTAAAAGGAATAAAATGCCAGATCGAAAAACCAGTGAAATTCTAAATAGCCAAAAATAGAAAAAACAGTGAACTGAAAGAAATTAGAGAACTTGTTTCGTATCTAATAAATAATATGCCACAAACACACCATTTTAAAATTGTGTTACTTGGTTCAGGTTCAGTAGGAAAATCAGCTATTGCCACTAGGTATGTAAAAAATACATTTATTGGAAGATATGATCCAACCATCGAAGAAACATTTTCTAAGACGATTGAAATTGATGGAACAACTGTACAATTAGAAATTTATGACACCGCAGGGACGGTTTGTTATTTTATAGTTAAACTAATAAGAGTAATATAATTCTATACTTCAAAAAAAGGGTTTTTAAATTCATATTAACGAAATAATAGGAACAATTCAGAACTTTACAAGACCTTTATATGAAAGAAGGTGATGGTTTCATTTTAGTCTTCTCTCTTGTATCAGTAGCTACTTTTAATGATCTTTCAAGTATTTATGGACATATTAATGAAGTTAAAAATTCAATGGAAAAAAAATTTGTTCCAATTGTTATTGCAGGAAATAAATGTGATTTAGATAATAGAACTGTTACTACTGAACAAGCCCAAGAATTTGCAGATAATAATGGTTGTCATTTTATGGAAACATCAGCAAAGACTCAAAAAAATATTAATGAAATGTTCGAATATCTTACAAGACAATTAATAGAACATTTACCAGCTAAGAAACAAAAGTGCTTAATATTATAATTTTGTGTGCACATTAAACATAAACACCTTAATTTAAAGATTTTTTACTTTTTTGGATGTTTTTCTTTTTAGGATTTTTTCTTTTGACTTTTTTCTTTTTGTGATATTTTATCTATCCTTTAAAAGAAAAGAAATAATCTCATCTATTGTCTTGTTGTCATTCTTTTTATTGATTATTATTATCAACTATTTATTTAATGACTTTTAATTCTTTCATAGTAATACTTTATTTAGAGAATTAACATTATTAAATTTTTTGTCATTATAACAATATTACGCTAAGTTATTAATTTTCTATCAATAACCTTGACTCTGGGTTTCAGTGCGTTAAGCGAAATCGTTAGTTAGTAAAAAAAAATTAAAAAAGAGAACTTATAAAATTTTCAACTTCCAGATGTCTAAAGACAACAAACCAACGCAGAAAGTAAATTCCAAATTCTCAAAGGAAGTGTTTCTTAAGATAAAAGGATTTATTGAAGATTCACAAAATAAAGGTTTTTTGATTTCTGCGAATTCGTTAAGTTGTTTCAACGAAGAGGAAACAAGTGGAAATATCGTTGAAATTGACTCTTCAGATTTGGATACTTTTAATGTGACAAAGAAGTGGACAACAATAACAGAAAAAGAAGGGACTAAAGAAGATGTCAATGCGGAAAATGAGCGATTACAAGAAGCTATTAAAGGACTTCCCAATGAAATGGTTTTAAGTTTAGATGAATTTGGATTTCAATTATGGAAATTAATTCATAAAATTCCTATTATATCTTTGAATGATAATGCTCAATCTAATCAGTGGTATGGAAGAGAGATTAAAATGTCTCCATCATTAATTTGTATTAATAAAAATAAAGAGTACTTGTCTCCCTTCCTAAAATTTCCTCCTTTTGAGGAGGCCAAAAAAGTTATAGCTCACGAATGTTTTATTCCTGAGAATAATAATAACAAGGTTGTGTATTATTACACTAAAAATGATTTTCAAAAATGGTATTTTACAGTTGTTGTACAACACGCAATAAATGTAAGGACACATTTAAATATTGATCGTAATGTTGTGGTGATAATGGACGAATATTTTAAACCTTTTGTTGAACCATTACAATATCCAGGAGTTTTTCCGTTCTTTATTAAGACTGAATGTTCAGACCAAGTTAATTTTATTTCAGGAGTTATTAATTCATATATTAATCTGTTAAAGAATGAGTATAATATTAACGAAAGTACAATAGAAGGAGATACTCCTGGATTTATTAAGGAGGTACTAAATAACCATTTATTCATTTACAAATTAATAGAAAATTTCGAACCAGCATCATCAACACCTATTAAATTTATTAATCAAAACACTAAAGTTAATCTATATAACTACTTGACTAATTCTAAAAATGAATCAGAAAAGACTATAATAACCGATTCTATACAAAAAAATGAACTTACAACTTTTATTAATCAACTTTTATTAGAAAGAAAATGTGTCACTTTAGACACAATCAAAAATTATTGTAAAATTAGATTCCAAATTGATGTCAACGAAGAAGAATTAAATGAAATTATAAAAATGGTTGGACTTATTACTAAAACTGACTTTTGTAATGTTGAAAATAAAGACTTTTTATTAAGTGATGTTGAAGAGTTTGTTCGTGGGATGTTATATTATCAGGACATATCAGTTAATAGAACTGTCTTTATTGACCTTTTTGATTATCGACTTAGTGCTGCAAATAGAATGAAAATTGTCACTGATAAGCAACACTTTACTGAAGCTATGACTGTCTCAAGAGAAAGTGTACAATCAAGCATTGCAACTGCATTACTTGGTGATGGACCATTATTACCATTATTGGTTGGAATGAGTCCATTTGCTAAAGAAAAGAATGGAATGGCTTTACAACAAAGTGGACATATAGTTATACCAAAAGAGTATATTGAATTAAGTGATTTTAAACAATGGGTATTATATATTGCCGGTTATGTTAAAGAATTGTACTTAAAAAAAAATATACACGACACTTCTCCTAAACAATTCCTCATTGTTATACCTAAATTCTTCTATGAACCTATACAACAAATTAAGAATGAATTATCTAAATTTGGATTTGTTGTTGTCTTTATTTCTGATAATATTAGTTGTGTTACTCCATTAAGTGATATGATTAATAGAGTGATTGATAATATCATTAGAGATAAAACTATTCTTCCAGGTAAAGATATACCAAATTTAGATTATAATTTTCAAATAGCTAAAAAAGTCATTGATGTTTGTCGAATTGATGTTATACAGATGGTGTGTTGGCCATGGAAATATTATCATGACTCAAACCAGTTTACTTTAGGAAATATTGTTTCTGAAATTCGTAAGAGAAAAGAATGTTATGATTTTAAGACTTTATGTTCTCCAAAAAAACTCATCGGTGCAGACCTTCCTTGTGATACTTTTAATCTTATGAACGTACCACAATTTTATAGAAATTCTATCAGATTATTCATAGGGTCTAACAAATTCTCTAATGCTTCTACGAAAACTGAACAATTAAATTTATTAAAAGGTGTATATCAACGATTTGGACTAATTCCTCTTCAAACTTTATTTGAGGAAGCAACCAATTTAGTAGTGAAAAGGAGCTATTAATCAAAATAAATGATTTGTTTTTTAATTATACTATTTTTTCTTATAACATAAAAAAGTTATTAATTAACTTAATTAATATTTTGTATTTTCTTCTTATTAAAAATTGACAACACCCATTTCTTTAATAAGTATTTATGTTTATTAAAACTTCCATAATATGATTTTTATTTAAGTTTTATTTATTATTTGATTTAAAAGAAATTATAATAAATTTCATTACTTCTATTCTAAAAATAATATATTTTATTTATAAAAGTACTTTCATAATACATTGTATAGACTTTAATTTAATTACATTAATACGACGTTTTCAAATTATCTCTTTTTGTAACAATAATATCATCTAAGATTTTATTCTTCTTTATTAATCATTTATTCTTTTTAATACTAACAAATCATCATTCTCTTATGAAATTTAAACAGTCTTATTCAATAAAAAATATTAATACAAAAACTAATGCTTTTCTAAGGATATATAAAAAATCCTTAATTTATTATTTTTATGAAACTTCAAAATTATATTCTTTTTATTAACTAACGAAGAATAACAAAAGACCAAGAAAGAAAAGCCTTCAATTTAATAAGCACATTTTGTCTCTCTTGGAGTTGGTGGCATTTCTGCAAAATAGAAATAATCAGGACATTGTTGTTGTCCAGTAATTTCCGGACATTCAGTTTGTAAAAATTTATCTGCTGATGGAGTGAAACAGACATTTACTGAAGTGAGCATTTGTTTATCTTCAGGATTTTCACATCTCCATTGAACTGGAGCAAGGAAACCACGAACAGAAAGTAAGTCATTAATTTTTTGTTTAGAATAAACGTATTGTTTACCAGTAATGTAATTATAATGTCTTAATGTTGTCCATACGTTATAATTTTGGAAAAGAAGTAAAGTAGCATTGAAATATCCATATGGAGTATGATATTCTTTTGGTAAACATGTTCCATGAATAACATATGATTTAGCTGCTATATCACATTCACTATATCCACTCCAATAATTAGATATTTCTGATTGATAGAAATAATTATGATTTATTAAATTTGGTATAAAACTCTCTAAGTCATCCCTTCTTCCATCAAAGTCACAACACTTCTTTGTTGTTCCATCTTCAATTACAGCTAATCCATTTAATACCATCCCATCTTCAATTATAACTTTATCTTTTGGAATACTACACTTCTCAATTGAACACATTCCTCCAATCCAATTATATGACAACATATATTTTGATTCTTTCGAAACTTCATACTTCGTATATGAGTCACACCATGTCCCTAGTGCTGAAACAATAAATATCACTCCAATCATTTAATTGTTTAAATTTTATTTTTAAAAGTTCTTTTGGATCTCTTAATTTTTCAAGTTCATTTTCTTTTTCAAATATCTTTTTTTTTAATTTTTATAATTTTTGTTATATATAATTTAAAAAATTATTAGATCTATTCTTAAATCATTTTTCTATATACAATCTATCAAAATAATACGTCTCTCTAACAAAATACTAGTCAAGTATCACCCTTTATAAATAAATTAGTTTATTCAAAGTTATATTAGTTTATGTTAGTGTAATTTATTTTTTTTTTGTTTTTTCTTTTCTATTACTTAGGTTTAAATTCCTTAAAATAATGGGAAAAATCTTCAATTAGTATCTTTTTATTTTTAGCTTTTCATTTAATTGTTCATTTTACAAAATTTAATATATCACTTATATTAAAAAGTATAAATTGTATTTTAAGAGAGTTTAGTATTTGTAATAGAAAACATTTTATTAAATAATACAATAAACCCCAACGTATATTTAAAACAATAGCTATACCCTTTTTATTGAAACACCTCCTTTCTTTCATAATACTTTTTATACCCCCAAATTTATTAACTCTAATTGATTTTTCATTAACGCCATTAAATAAACAAATGTACTATTCAATCAATATTTTTGTTTTTTTTTTGTTTTTTGCCATTATTTTTATAAATCAAAAAATTCCTTTTGAGGTTATTTGTTATTTGACTAAACACAGAATGAAAGAAAGAGAAAGAGA
>NW_008577169.1:0-882 GCF_000257125.1 Entamoeba nuttalli P19
TCACCTCCATAACAGACAACTGGCATACTAAAGAATATTCCTTTTGGAATACCATATTGTCCTTCACTATAAACTCCCATACAAACAATCTTTTCTTTATTTGTTCCAAGACACCAATCTCTAAAATGATCAACAATAGCTTTGGCAGCTGAAGCAGCTGATGATGCCTTTCTCATTTCAATTACTTTAGCTCCTCTTTCTTGAACAGTTTTATTAAAAGATTCTAACCATGACTCTTCAACAAGGTCAGCTACTCTTTTTGGTCCATTTGGTGTTTGAACAACTGCATGAGAAATATCTGGGCATTGTTTTTCTGAATGATTTCCCCATACAAAAGCATCAGAAACATCTTCAACTTTACAATTTAATTTACTTGCAATTTGAGCAATAGCTCTATTTTGATCAAGTCGAGTTAAACAAGTGATTTGTTTAACATTAACTCCAGCATTATTAGCAACTACAAGTGCATTAGTATTAGCTGGATTAGCAACAACTAAAATTCTAACATGAGGATTAGCAAAATTCTTAAGAGCAAGAGCTTGTTCTTTCATAATTCTAGTATTAATACCAATTAATTCTTTTCTTTCCATACCTACTTTTCTTGGCATACCAGCAACTAAAATAGCACATTCAACATCTTTAAATGCAACTTCGGTTTTATTTGAAGCTACAACTCCTTTAACAAGTGGAAAACAACAATCAGCTAATTCCATTTTTACTCCTTCCATAGCTTCCACCATAATATCATATAAATGTAAATAAACTGTTTGATTTGGTCCAAACATTAAACCATGAGCAATTAAGAAAAGAAGATTATATCCAATTTGACCTGCAGCTCCAGTTACAAGAACATGAAGTGGTTTTGATTCAACATTTGGATCA
>NW_008577170.1:0-1231 GCF_000257125.1 Entamoeba nuttalli P19
TGATGAAATTGTATTTTATTAATTAAATTCATATTGTCATTCTGATTTGATTTTTAATTAAACAATATTGAATCAATTGATGGAATAATATGTGAGTAATATAAAATGAGTATTGAATAATATGATAAATAAAGAGAAGAAATATTGAAATGAAATAACTTATTACCATTCAAGATAATAAATAACAAAGAAAAACAAATTAACCAAATATAATACAATACTATTTAATTACTAGAATAATTATAGTTTTTTTTTCAAATTATACCTTATATCTTATAATGTACATCACTATAAAACATTCATTATTTATTATATTAAGAGTAACTGCATCAAACCACATATATTGTAGTAATACTCTGTTTATTATAGTAATAATTTAGTATTGACAAAAATAAATAAAAAAAGTTGATTCAATTAAATTTAATTACTTCATATTTTTAAAAGTATTTTTTTAGCAATTTTTTTCATTTGTTTTTCTTGAGTAGAAGATGTTTTTTTTGCAATTTTTTTAGCATTTTTTTTAAGTGATTGTCTTTTCTTTTCATTGTTAAGTTCTTTGATAACTAATTCTGTTACAATCTTCTTAATTTCCTTTGGATTTTTTCTCATTTTTCTAGTCATACGAGTAACTTTCTTTGTTTCAAAAACGAGCATTTTCTTATCTTTTTGTGCTTGTAATTTTAATATATTAATTTCCTTTTCACATCGATTAATTCTTTCTTTTATTGCAAGTTTATTAATAATTTGTTTACTCATACTTTTAGGTAAAATTTCTGCTGTCTTTTTAATCATTTTTAACAATTTAACTATCATTTTGACTATTTTAACTCTTTTTTGATATAAGTTAATTTTAACACTATAAAGTGTGTTTTTATCTGTTTCATTTAATTTCTTCTTTTCTTCTTCTTGAACAGACTTAAACATAGTTTCTACTTCAACTTCTACTTTTTGGAATTGTTCTACTCGTGCTTCTAATGCTGTTATTCTCTT
The DNA here is from genome assembly GCF_000257125.1 of Entamoeba nuttalli P19. Classification (NCBI taxonomy): domain Eukaryota; phylum Evosea; order Mastigamoebida; family Endamoebidae; genus Entamoeba; species Entamoeba nuttalli. The sequence goes on from NW_008577170.1 coordinate 991, forward strand.
TTGAATTCGTTGTATCTCACTTTCTGGAACATCTCCTACACATTTCTCTCCTGTACTAACTTTGGATGGAACTATTTTTGTTGTATTAGTAACAGTGACGTTTGAACTCAGTGCAACTGCAACAAATAATATAATTAAAATGCTTCTCATTGTTTTAAAAATATAAAACTTTTTTAGTTTTTTACAGTTTTTTTTCTTTTTTCTATTGATTTTTTCTTTTGTTATATATAACGTTTTAAAA
>NW_008577171.1:0-462 GCF_000257125.1 Entamoeba nuttalli P19
TAACATTTTCTTATATCATATTTAGAGATTAATATTATCTTCATTTGTTATTCTGTTTCTTATTTATTGTTGTTTTATGTTCATTCCTTCTTTGTTTGTCTATTTTTCATTCATGTACTTTCTTCATTTTATTACTCTTTCTTCTTATCATTGTTATGTATTTGTTGCCACTGTATTTTCTGTTTCTCTATTTCTTTCTTTATTATTTTCTTTGTCTTGTTCTTCTTGTTGTGTGTTATTTTTCTTTTTCTGTTTGTTCTTGTTGTGATTTTCATCTCATTGTTATTTTGTGTTTATTTTATCTCTTCATTTCTTCTTTATGGCAAGGAGAAAAGCAAATAATATAAAAAAGAAGAGAAAGATATAAAAGAATAAAAAGAAAGTAAGAGAAAGAATAAAAATACAATTATGAAGTTAAGAAGATAAAAAGAGGATAAAGAGTAATAAAAGAAAAGAGATAAT
>NW_008577172.1:0-256 GCF_000257125.1 Entamoeba nuttalli P19
TATAATATAAAAGATACATTGTCTAGCAATCGAACATGGATATCCACCTTTGAAGATGGATTTCTACTACTATACTCTTTATGCTTCTCTTTATATTTCTTTTTTATTTCTTATTATTTCTTTATATTCCTTATTTATTTTAATATCAAAAACATTCATAAATGCAAAATATATTCCAAGTTAATATGTTATTGTTAATAATAAAGTCTACTTATCCATAATCAACAAATGAAACAAAATAATAAAATATCAATCA
>NW_008577173.1:0-4384 GCF_000257125.1 Entamoeba nuttalli P19
GAAGCTAGTTCTATTTATACTTAATTAATTACTTATTATTTTTACTATTTATTTTCATTTCATTAATACAAAGTTAGTGATTTATTTCTATCTTCATCTTTTTGTTGAATTTATATAATTACTTCTTGAATTATTCTTATTAAATGTATTGGAATACAATCATAAATTAATATGAATATGAGAAAATGTATTACATTGTATGGTTCTCACTTCTTCATGTTATAAGAATTATATAATAGTTGATTTTCATTCATCTTCCATTTAATGTTTCATTCATATCTTCCTTGTTGTTGTAATAGTTATCCATTCTATTAACAATTAATGATTTATACTATAATATTCTTTCACGTTATCATTCTATATTTCCTTACTTCTTGTTTTAATTCTAAGAATTTATTTGTAATAATATCCTTAAAATAAACATTCTTCTGATTGCTATGAGAATCTCTTTCATCAATTTGTGTTGTTCTTATTTGTATGTTTAAGAAATTATGTAAATACTTTTAATATACAACGTAATCATGTATTTTTATAACTTACTTCAACTGTTAATATGTTAATACGTTTATTCATTTTAGTATTTCATTTTGTTGATTTATTTGTGTTTAGTCTACTCTTTAATGATCGTTGTTGAAAACAAACAAGAACAAAATAAAATATTAAATATTAAATAACTCTTATACAATAAGAAAAATAAGGAAATGTCAAAAGTATATAACCTCATCACATGTTTAAGAAATAAAATAATGTCATTCATATTTTATTCATTTTTATTATCATTTATTTAATGATGATTTGTTTTTTTTTATTATTTATCAATATGGGTTATTTCTTGAGTCAATGAATTATTAATTTACTATAACTTCCTACAACCATTTAATTAAATAGAACTTAACATGAGCAACACATTAATGCATAAAATCAGAATTAGAGTTAAAGTTAAAGAAAGATTGAAGTATAGCTCATATGTGAATTTATAAACAAAGAAGGTAATAAGACTCTAAACAAACAAATAAAAGAAAATGAAAAATAAACAAAGAAAATAGAAAAGAAAAAAACAATGGTGTAAAGAAAAGATTAAGTGGAAATAACACACATCAGCAAAGTATTTAATCAGATACCAGAAACACTTTATGATAAAAGAATATTTAAATTTAATTCATCTTATTTGTTAATCGTCAATTTCTTTTCCTTATTTCATTTGAATATTTGTTATTCTTTATTCATTTTTTTCTTTCTGTATTTTCATATCTTGTTAATTCCTTATTTACCATTTTTCTGCTCTTCAATTATCTTGTTTATGTTTATTTCCTTTATTCAAACTGTTATAATTAACAATTCATTTCTTTCTTCTTGTATTTTTAGTCAGTGTTTTTTTTTTCATTGTTATTGCTTTATTAATAGAAATTATTAATGAAGATTAAATAAATTATGAAAAGAAAATAAAATCTTTTCAACTATTTTTATAAAAACGATAAAAGAGGCAAAAAGAAAAGTCATAAATTTCGAGATAATTCATAAAACCAATATTTTTGATTAAAAAACAAAAAAAAATCAAAAAATGGATAAATGAAATGACAATTTTCTATTTTATAATAATTAGACTTTTCAAACCAAAGCATTCACCAATTGGATTTGACCTTTTTTAAATGAATAAGAACTATTATGCCCTATAAATTGAAATAAATAAGTGTTGAGTTCCTGACCTTTTTGAATGATTTCTTTTTTAGTTAATAATAAAGAGTGATGAGAAAAAATCTTTTGAATACGTTCAACTTGCATTGCCTTTCCACTTCTTCGAGAAAGAGTAGTATGAAATTGGAATCCAAATTCATCCAAAAGATCAATCAACAAATTTTGAACGAAAACTTTTTTATTTTTTTCCATTCTTCTTAAAGCAGTTGCTTCATTTAATCCATTATTAATTTCATCAGATAATTTAGCTTTGCATTGTCTTTCTACAAGAGAAGAAACGTCAAGTATATCTTCTTTACAAAATTTAATTTCTGATACTTTTGGAGATATTACAGTTACTTTAGATAATTTTGCTGGTCTTTCAAGTGTAATTTCACTATATTGATTTAATAATCCAATTAGAATAGCTTGTTGATACACTTCTAAATCTTTATTTTCTTTTTTTTGTTTTAAATATTTAGGTGCATTCCATGGACGTTCAAATTTAGATTTTTCAGAAGAAGAGTCACTTGCTTGGATTATCCGACTCATTCTATTTGAATTAGATTCATTAGATTCATTAAATAGTCCTATCACTTATTTTTTTAATTCAAAAATTTCAACTAAGTTGATATTATTCATAGGGATTAAGTGGGGTTATTAAATATTTTTCCTTATGTTTTAGGTTGTTAATATTCTATAGATTTATTAGAAACTTCTTTTATCGAATTTTAGATATTGAATCTCTACTGGAAGCACAAAAACTGTTGCTAAAAATATTTTTTCATATCAATAACAACTAGGCGATTGATTTGTTCGTCAAAAAAAAAGATAGAAAATATTATAATTAGACTAGGGTATATCTGCTTATTCCAAATATAAACCACTCCTTTGGTAGATTCTTCTTTTCAATTGGATATCAATAAAAAGAATCTGTTATTGAGTTAGAAAAGTTGTTAATTAATTAACAATTTGTCAACTTTACTTTTTAAACTTTAATTATTCTTCTCTAATTATATTAAATAAATCTCTCAAAATTCTAAAGATCTTAACAATAAACAGTTAGAATATACTATTTAGCATTTTTAGTAAAACTAATCCTTCACTGATGTTTGATTTGAAAAAATAAAAAAACTTTTTTATATTTGTTCAAAACTTTTTAAACCGTATGAAATGAATATCCATTTAGGTTTGTTTTTTTTTATTTTACATTACTTTAATTCCTTTTTCTTAATTCTTATAATTTCATTTCCAATAGATGAAACAAAGGTGCAATGATTTAAAGTTTTATAAAACAAATTTAATTCTCTTTTCAATAAAAAATCTCTTTATTTGCTTTACGATATTAATTTTATTAATTCATTGTTTTAAACATAATTAACTCTTCTTTTACATTTATTAGTCTTGAACATACTTCATTTCTAATAAATTCATTAATTAATTTAATCATCAGGACAACCAATTAATGAGTTAGGAATTGTTATTTTATAACTTTTTTTTTTGTTCTTTTCTTTATTATGTATGAAGTCTTTTATTTAATTTCTTGTAAATGAGGGAGGGGTATATCCATATTAGTTATATAATACCACACATTTATTATTTAATAAATTATGTTATAAAGACATTAACAACAGTACATGAAATATATTTTAGTTATTAGAGTGTTTTATTCAAAAGAAAATGAAGAAACAAAAAAAAACATAAGAATTATTTTGTTATTTTGAATTAGATATAAACAAAACAACTTCAGAAAAGAAAATATTTTTTTCTTTAAAACTACAAAAGAATGGACTGACTAATTCAAATTGAAATTAAATAGTATTTTTTATCCTGTCTTACTTTTATTCTCTGTTGATAAATGTTGTGTAGAATTAAAACTTGTTAATACTGGATGTCCATGACGAAAAATGAATGTTGTTATTCCTGTATTACCTAATTGGAGTTTATGATACATAGTTGGTTCCATTTCCAACAATCCAAGAATTGAAGTTTTAATCCAAGCACCATGACTCACACAAACAATAGTTTTTTTTTCATTTTGTTTACATAAATCTAATAACAATTGTGCATTCTTTTTAGACCATGAAGCAATACTCATTCCAGTAGAATCAAATGGAGATCCATCCTCTCCTGAAAGGAATTTTTTATAATTTATATCTCCATTTAATTCTAATTCTTCAAATGTCTGTCCTTCCCATGTCCCAAATGGTATTTCTTTCATACCTTCAATTAAATGTACTTCTTTATCTCCTGCTATTTTTTTGGCTGTAATTAATGCACGACGTAATGGTGATGAATAAATAATATCAAAATTTCCTTTTATTTGTTGTGCAACTTCATTTGCTTGTTGAATTCCATTTGGTGTTAATTCAATATCTGTACATCCTTGGATTTTCCCTAATAAATTCCATTCTGTTTCACCATGTCTAATTAGAATTAACTTAGTCATTAAATTATGTTAATGAATAATATTTATTAGTTAATAAGGGTTAGGAATATTTCTTATTGAATGGTTTAATTCGTTAAATTTAACTCAACTCATTCAAATTCTCTTTTTTTATGTCTCAATAATCCAAACTATCTTTTTTTTATTAAATAAGTAATAATTGTTTTATGTTATACTTATCAAATAAAAGAAACTGATAATGTAGTAATAAATTAATTATTTCTATGTCTTTATTTATCTTCTTTAATTCCTAATTCTTTAGCT
>NW_008577174.1:0-238 GCF_000257125.1 Entamoeba nuttalli P19
TGGATTCCATGCAATAAATGATGGTGGATACTCTCCATATTGTTCAGTCGGAAGAACACTATTAGCAGTATCTACAGATTGTACTTTAAAAAACATTGTACTCAAAGCAGAAAAAGTAGCTGCATTCTCTTCAGTTACATTACTTATTTTATTTGCTGATTCCATTCTATTATCAGCCATATACACTACTTTAGGTAGATTATCTCTCTGAGGTAATGTTTGGAATTCAACAATACTA
>NW_008577175.1:0-321 GCF_000257125.1 Entamoeba nuttalli P19
TTCTGTATAAATGTTTAGTCTTTCATGAAACATTCTTTGTATTGGTAATTACTTTTATTTTTATTATTGTTTTGTTCTCCATTATTTCTTTATTATATTTCTTTTATATTTCAATAGAGTTATTCTCATCATATTTTCATTTATTATTTCATATTTATTTTGTATCTTATTTTTTTCAATACAATTTATTATTATCATGTTCATTTGTTATTATTTTATATTTACAAATAGTACATTATTTATCATTTGATGTAGTTATTGATTTGTTCATTTTATATGAATATATTATTCTCTTTCATTAATTTCATTGTTTATATTCAT
>NW_008577176.1:0-285 GCF_000257125.1 Entamoeba nuttalli P19
TAATAAGTCATAAACTCTTAAATAATTTCATTCATCAATTTGACTTATTAAGATAATGGTGATTCTTTCAAAGGTTTTGTTAAGTTCCAAAAAGTTAATTAAATGAAAGAAGAAATTAAACCATTTGCTTAAATCAATTTTACTCCAACTGGGAATGAAATTCCTGTGCAAATACCACATTGATTATTCTTATTTCTGGACATTAAAATGTAACCATCCATTCCCCAAAAACTTCCCCATGAATTTTTTACAATATAATAATCTTGACCATCTTGAGATCCATAT
>NW_008577177.1:0-548 GCF_000257125.1 Entamoeba nuttalli P19
AGAATAATAAAATTGAATAAACAAGAAGTTAAATAAAATAATAATAAAACAAACAATAATATAAATAAAATCAAATATAAAAGAAATAAGTAAATTATAACAAATAATTCGATTTTGAATATTATCAATATGATATTTTATTATAATTCATTAATAAAACATTGAATAACATGATTATAATTACAATTATTAATTATTTGAATTTGTTGAAATTATTTTGTTTATTTATATTGATTATTTGAATTTATATTCTTTATTTTCTTCATTAAATGAATTTCTTGTTTTATTTTAATATTTTCTTATTTTTATTCTTTCTTTTATTTCTTTTCTAAATTGTATTTTTAAACGATTCTTTGTGTATTGTTTCATTCTTTTTAACTCTTCTGAACATCTTCAATGATGAAACAAATATATCAAAATGATATAATTATCGACTGAATAGTAATTGATATTAACGAATGACAATATTCGAAAATATAATGATTCATATAACTTAACTTCTATTATAATTGTATTTCATTATTCAATATTTCATTGAAATATTTTAA
>NW_008577178.1:0-1656 GCF_000257125.1 Entamoeba nuttalli P19
AAAAATGCAATTAATCCTATTGAAAACATCTTCAAATTAACTGTTCTACTATTGATGAAATCAGAAACTCCAATTTTCTCATTTATACCTATTATGATCAAGGATGTAAAAACTTACAAACTATTTTTGTTAAAAAGAAGATATGTTTTCCTGAATATGGAATATGGTTGAATTTTACAATAGTAAAGAATACAATCCAATGTGGTGAATACTCCGACTCATCCTGTTTAGACCTTGTTAGTAATTTCACTAATGACTTAGATGTTTGGTTAACAAATACTCAAAAAAGAATTATTTTTATATTGATCCTTCAAAAGATGAATTACCTGGACTCAATCTAGACTATGATTATAACTATAACCATGTTGAGAATAATGCTGAAATAATAATTGGTTATTTAACTATCATGTTATGTATTTTCAGTCTCTTATAAGATATTCATTGATAGTACTAGAATCTAATTAATTTGTTCACTCTCTTTTATTTATTTCTTTTTCACTAAAACTGAGATTATGAGATCAAGATGTGCAATAGCGTCCACAAGAAGAAGTTGAATTTCACCTAAACCCACATCAAAGAATTTTAATATTGATGATTATGTTGGGAATATCATTGTTTACAAAGTAGACTAGATTCTTCAATTTGAATCTAGTGATATGAAAAGTGCTACAACAATAGTATGGAATAGTGATTCATCTCAAATCAATGTTGATATGATCACTTTAAAGACTGATTTGTTTAGAACAAAGGCTAATTGTGACCTAAGATTTAATGTGAAATTGTCTACTGATGATAGTAGTAATGATGATACTAAGATTAATGAAAATATATATGGAATATGATTCTTATGTATACTCAATGAGAAGAAAACAAAATATGATGTTATTATGTACTGTAATACAAGTGAGAGTCAAATTCAAGTTCCTTTAGAAAGTAGTTTATCATTTAATCTTAATGACTCATTCTTCTTATTTAGAGAAAATGCTTACTCATCACTTATTATTAATCATCAAATTGTCTCTATTGAATACAATGATTATTTACAGATCTTATTAAATAATATGCCATTTAGTCTTCAAAGAATCTTTGGTGATTTAACATTCTCTAATGTCCTCAGTATAGTAAGTTATAGTTATAATGAAACTACTGGTTCTTGCTTACTTAGAACATACCCTTTCTAAACTAAACTAATTGATTAATTCTTAAAAAGTTTCAATTAATGTCTAATTGATTAATTAATTAACTCCTTTTTAAATATTTTTCTTCTTCTACCCATTTGATTTGGACTATTCTTCTCATTTTCTCTATCACTGATATTAGTGGTAGTAGTCTCATCACTTACAAATACATATGACACATTATCACTTCCTAATGTATATTCAATAGTGTGTTGTTCAAAAATAATATCCTCATATTTTCCTAATAAAAATGTAGATTTTCTTGGTAAATGTAATGTACATTTAATATCTATTCAAAAATTTCTCTCAATCATAAATGATTTATTAGTAATAGAAAAGTCTCCATTATAATTCTCTATATCTGTCTTCCAATATGAAATTTTATATGAATTAGCTAAAAACAAATAAGGAACTTTATACTTAATAGAAACAATTATTCATCATACAATATATTGTGTACGAAAATTAGCAAAGAAAA
>NW_008577179.1:0-245 GCF_000257125.1 Entamoeba nuttalli P19
AAGTGAATATCAACAAATGTTGAATAGTTAAGAAATGAAACATAGAAATACAATAAAGTATGAAGAATGTACCATTAATAGATGAAGAACATCAATATAAATAATTATGAGTATTTCATTCTACAAAAAATGATGATGAAAGATACATTAAGAATGTAATGAAAAATATTGAAGAGGAAATGGATGAGGATATGACGTTTTACGAAAAAGAGAAAATGAAACAAGACAACCTAAAGACATTAACT
>NW_008577180.1:0-608 GCF_000257125.1 Entamoeba nuttalli P19
ATTATAACATAAAATATACTAAATAATTAATCAGGATTTAAGTAAATGATAAGGTTATAACAACAGAAGTGGAAGAATCATAACAATATAATAATAAACTATATATTAAAAGGATATTAAAAAAAAGATTTTTTTGGTTTTTAAATATAATTTAATTTACTTATTTTCTTTTCTTGAATGTTATAACTATTAAGACACAATTTAAGATTCTATAAAAATAACTTCAAAAACAAATAAAGTGAATAAGAATTATTATGTTTTATTAATGGTTGGTATAACTTCGTTATTTTCTTGAACTAGTTTTTCCTTTTTGTTAATTGAAAATATTGAGTTAAAAAAATTGAGCTAATTAATATATAGATTAGACAGACCGATCTTTGATACTTTGGAGAAAATGCCACTATTTTTAAATAAAAGTAATTATTACATGAAACAAATGAGATTAAAGAGAATAAACATTATTACAGTTGATTTAGCATACACTAAAAATGTTTAATACAAATAAGATGGTTCATGGATATGTTCACTTTGAAAATAGACATTGGTACAATTGTGGGAACAATAAATGTTGTCATCAAAATTACTATTATCCTAATAGAAGATATAAA
>NW_008577181.1:0-256 GCF_000257125.1 Entamoeba nuttalli P19
TTCTGGTTCAAATGCTTCACTACTTTGAGTTTTTGGATTATAACATTCAATATACGCACGTCCATTATCTCTACTTTTTACTTCAAATGGCCAATTATCACAATCTTCATAATTCACTTCTTCTACATCTCTTCCTATTATTCTCTTAGAATCATAAATAACACAATCACTATGTGTATCATCCTTCGCATCACCTACAACAGCAAAACCTCCTGTAGTTAGTTGGGAAAGACTAACCCATGATGCTACTTGTTCT
>NW_008577182.1:0-861 GCF_000257125.1 Entamoeba nuttalli P19
ATGGGATTCCTTAAGGTTATCAAGAACAGAGCTTACTTCAAGAAATACCAAACTCAATTCAGAAGAAGAAGAGAAGGAAAGACCGACTACTATGCTAGAAGAAAGATGATCTTCCAAGACAAAGATAAATTCAAGACTCCAAAATACAGAGTTGTTGTTAGAATTACCAATAAGACTGTTATTGCCCAAATTGCTTACTCAGAAATTATTGGTGATAAGATCCTTTGTGCTGCTTACTCACATGAATTACCAAGATATGGAGTTAAATTAGGTTTAACTAATTATGCTGCTGCTTATTGTACTGGTCTTCTTCTTGCTAGAAGACTTCTTCAAAAACTTGGTATGGACAAACAATTTGTTGGAGTTTCTGATGCTGCTAAACTTGGTGAAGATTACACTCCAGAAGAAGTTGAAGAAAGAAGACCATTCAAATGCATTCTTGATGTTGGACTTGCTAGAACTACTACTGGATCTAAAGTCTTTGCTGTCCTTAAGGGAATGTGTGATGGAGGAGTATATGTCCCACACTCTGCTACCAGATTTGCTGGTGCTGGAGAAAATGAAGAAGCTCTTAGAAGCAGAATCCTTGGTGGACATGTTGCTGCTTATATGAAATATCTTTCTGGTGAAGATGCTGATCTTTACAAGAAACAATTTGGTAGATTCATTGCTGCTGGTATTGCACCAGAAGCTCTTGAAAATATCTACATTGAAGCCCATAAGAAGATTAGAGAGAACCCAGCTGCTGAAAAGAAAGAAAAGAAGGAACATAAGAAATATCCAACCTCCAAGAAGCTCACTCTTGAACAAAGAAAGGCTGCCATTCAAGCCAAACTTGCTAAACTTGCCCAACAAGCTTAA
>NW_008577183.1:0-205 GCF_000257125.1 Entamoeba nuttalli P19
TATGTTATTTATTTTTATATTTATTTCTCTATTTATATGTATATATTATTTATATCATTGTATTCTTCAGATCGAAGATGGCATGTCTGAAACACCACACAAACATTAATACAATTCAAGCATCGGTTCTCCCATTTATTTTCTGGTTATGAATGTGCATTTGAATTAGAAATGGATTAGTTAATATTGCAAATACTTTAACAAT
>NW_008577184.1:0-836 GCF_000257125.1 Entamoeba nuttalli P19
ATTTGAAATACAAACATCATTAAAAATAAAAAATTATAATGCTATGATTGAATAAAAACAAGAATAAATAATTTTACATATTTTTAAAATATTTTATTAATCTAATTTTTAATTCCTATTAAACGATTATTTTTATTTAGTCATAATGATTATTTATTTTTGTTTATTCATAAATTATTAATTGGAATGAATGGTAATGGCGTTAAATAATCAAATTAAAGTAATAAAATATGATTAAAATATTTGTTATTTTAATTCAAAATAATATGTTATTTTTTATTTCATCTTCAATAACCAAAAAGATAAATATTAACAATAATGATATTTTCTCATATTAAGTATTTTAATAAATAAAATATTTATTATTTCTTCTATTATGTTATTATTTAATATAATTGATTTTTATTTGATTTTTATTTCTTTTGATTTCTTTTATTCCTTGTGTATTTATAATATTTATTTCTATTCTTTTCTCTTTTATTTCTTATTCTTATTTTTATTTATCGTAATTTTTTGTTTATCATTTATTAATTTATTAATTTAATTGTTAGAAGTGATGTTGTAAAACAATAAATAAAATACAACAATCAGTAAATAAAAAGAAGATAAATAAGTGATGTTATTTATTTTCTATTATTCTTATTCAAATGATAATATTCATTTCTTTATACTTTAATATTGTTTATTCTTCATTATTATTTATTTTTCATTAATGAGAATGGTTGATTTTCTTTATTCCATTATTCTTTTATTTAAATTGAATTTGATTTTTAATTAATTTCATCATTTTAACTATTCTCATTGACTTATCATTTATTTCTTATTTTATGAATGAA
>NW_008577185.1:0-4179 GCF_000257125.1 Entamoeba nuttalli P19
TCTAACAAGAAAATTAAAATAAGGAAAAAAGACGAAAAATTTTCTTTTTATTTTTTATTAAAAAAAATAAAAAAAAGAATAATAGAATTATTATTAAAAGTTTAAAAAGGAACTTTTTAATTTCAAAGGTTTTTGTTATTATGGAAAGTACAGAAGAGCCTAAAGAAAATATTTTTACTCAAACACAATCAAAAATAGAACAAAAGTATCAAATTTTTATGGATAAAATTACACCGTTTACTAAGACTCGATGGTCATTATTTATAATTTGTTTAGTTTGGTTTATGTATCGAATGGTTCATTATCATAAATATTATGTTTATGCATACGCTTCAGGAATTTATATTTTATTCCAGTTTATTGCATTTTTAACTCCAATTAATATTGACACAAGTGGAGAGCCATTATTACCTGATGTTACTGGGGTAGAATATAGACCATTTATGAGAAGGTTATCAGAAAAGAAATTTTGGTTTGTTTAATTAAAAAGAAAACAATTAATTCTTTTTGAAAGTGAAATTAAATAAAAAACTTATTTTTTTAAGGGTAAGAAGCTTTGGAGTTGTCTTTGGTTCATTACTAATGTCATTTACCAAAATAGATATTCCAGTATTTTGGCCAATTCTTTTAGTCTATTTCATTGTTTTATTTGTAGTAACAATGCATTCACAAATTCGTCATATGATTCAACATCATTATATTCCATTTGATGTTGGAAAGAAGACGTACAATAATTAAAAAAAAAATATTTTTAAGGTTTAATTAACATCAAGTTTTAAAGTGTTAAAATAAAAATGAATCAATATACAATTCCTCCATTATTTCTTCTGTAAATAAGAATTGGAGAACAACCAGAATTTAATAATACTTTTTTCATCTGAAATGAATATTTACTTGGGTTTGAGCACATTCTTTGAGTACAGTTTTCTATTTGAATTGGGAAATATTGGAAATAATTCTTAAAATATAACACATTTATTAACACCAAATCATAATTCTCTTTTTGTTTATATTCTAAGTTAAATGTTTCACTAAAGAATTCTAAGAATTCTAGTATATCATTATAAGACCCAAGAATAAGTTTATTATTTATAAATGGTGGTTGTTGTTGATCAATATAAAATGCTTCAGATTTAGTAAGAAAATTAGATATCCAAGAATAATGATCAATAAGGTCTAAGTGATAATATCCTTTTCCAGGATCTTCTAACATTAAATAAAGTTTACTTCCGTCAACTGTTTTAAATATATCATTTAATAATACTACATTATGAATATCTGATAAAAATACTCTATCATATTCATTTGGTAAATCTTTAAGATATTCATATGCCCATATATTTCTTGCATTATCTGCATTCCAAGTATCATTATATTTTGTTGTAGTAATTATTTCTATTTCATATTGATTCATTATACGAACAAAGTCTTCATTAATCCTTCCAATAACAAGAACTTTAGCAGTAACTTTTGGTAATACTTTTCTCATTAAATTCATTTCATTTTCAATATCATTTAAATATTTTTCATTAGTTTTATCTTTTCTTTGAAGTTCTTGGTATGAAAATAATATTAAATCTCTTGGACTTTCAGGTTTTCCAATAAATATTGCATTACATTCATTTGAGAATTCTAATTCATTTAATTCAATTAAAGGAACAGAACTTCGTTCAATATCAAAAACTTTTGGTTGTGCTAATAAACGATTGTATGAAAATTGCGGATAAAATTTCGTAAGTTCTTTTGGTTTTGAAGAGTATATAAGAAAAAAAGTAATAAAAAGAAATCCATATAATAGCCAAATAATTTTACCAATATGTCCTACTCTACCAACCATTAAACTCCAATATTTATTAATTATTTATTTTTAGTTGATTTTTAAGTTTTATTTTTAATCTGTTTAAAAAAAAGAAAGGAAGTTTTATGTTTGATATTAGCATTAATTATTAGGGCACTTATTATAACTTACTCTAATTGTTATTTAACGTTCTACTAAAGGGTTGTTACTAGTTAATGCTTTTTATTACTTTGTTAAGTATCAAAAACCAAACTGATAAACATATTATATTAATGATTAAATTCTATTCTTATTGAAGTCTTATGAAAAAGGTATTTTATATACATTTAATTCATTACCCTGACTTATTTCAATAAAATTTCAAAAACTAGAAAAAGGAAAAAAAAAACTGAAAAATTCTAATTGGAAGAATAAACCTATGAAGACCCTCTCTATTGTTTTAATGATATTATATTATGTATTTGCATTAGAAACTAGTGAAAGTGATAATAGTAATGATGACTATACTAATTTAATCACAATTATTGTTATGTCAGTTGTATTTGGTTCTTTAATTATTGTATCAATATTTGTTGCAATTGTATTAATTGTTAAGCAAAGAAAAACAAAAACGGATGAATATCATTCATTAGATTAAAGAAATCAAAAACAGAAAAATTAAAGAAAATGACGAATGGTATGTGTTATTCATTGAATTGTGTTTTTGTTTCTTTATTGATTTTACTTTTTTTTAACTTTTCAACCTTTTGAAACATTCAGTTATATCCATCCTAATCGATGTCTATTAATAAGATCTTTAATCATTGTTTCAGTATGTGACATTGGTTTGGGATCATCATTTACTCTTCTAACAAATAATGGGAAAAATGCATTTGTGGCAACCCCACAATGATTTCCTCCTCTATAAAGTCTCATATATCCATCTTCTCCCCATTTCCAATCACCCCAACTATTACGAATAATATAATATTTTTGTCCTTCTTTAGTTGTACCATAACCAACAAGATTCATTGCATGACTTAACCCTCTTCTTGTACATTCTTCATTATAATAAATTCCTCCCCTATAATGTTTGAATAATTTACTTCTTGTATCTAATCCTATTCCTAATACTCCAAATTTATGTATTGCACTCATTAATGCTCTTTCATTTCCACGAGGTACTAATGCATACCCACCTAATGTTACTTCTTTATATTCATTATTAAACTCTTTGCAGTCTTGTGTTTCAGCTTCATATGGATACCTTATTCTTTGCATAACACCTTTGGTTCTATTCATACACCTAAATGATCTTTCCATACTTCCACCTTCACATCCATTATTTTCAATACAACAATCTAATAACTGTTGTTCACTTAATGCCCATGTTCTACCAACGTCGTCTACAGTAAGGTTGTAGTCAATAAGATATCTAGATTCTAGTGCACAAACACTAGCGAAACTCCAACATCCACCACATCCAGTTTGTTCTCTAATATATGTTAATTTACCAAATTTTCTGAAATCAATACCTTCTGGTAATTCTTTAACAATATCTTTTTTTTTATTAAACTGCCATTTTCTACCAATTCTATATTTTTTAGGTACATGAACTTTTCTCATAAAACGTACTCCACGATACTTTTTTCCACGTACTTTTCTTCTCATTTCTCTTCCGTATGTTTCTTCATCTTGACTAAGGTTATACTCCATATAAACATCATCTGATTCATTTTTGTTTTCTTCTTCATCAGTAGACATCATAGAAAATTCATCTTGTCGGTCCATTTTCATTGAAAACATTTGATTAAATTCTTCATCAGTTTTATCTGCAAACTGTGTTATTCCTAAAAAGAAAGAATGTGGTTCTTTATTGAATTCTTCTATTTCTTTTTTACTCTGTTCAAATATAGCTCTTCTTCTTAACATTTCTGAAGGTGTTGAGTATACAATTTGATTTGCTTTGAGAAATTCTTTAAATTCATCTCCAAAACAATTAACAAAAAACATTAGTATAACAACATTAATAATGTTCTTCATTGGTATCTTTTTAATTCTTGAAATTATAACTTTTTTCAGTTTATTTTTGAATTATTTGCTCATCCATTTATCTTTTTACTATTCTAAATATTATATAAAACTATAATTTATTATTTGTTCTTCCTCAATTCTGGTGAAGATAAGAAAAACACAATAACTTAAAGTAAAAATTATAACAATTTATGAAAGAAATTCATGAATAAATCAATTCGTTAAAGAAAAGGTGATTTAAAATAAGTTGTCATCATCTTGTTTATCGTCTTGAATAAATGAAGAAATGTCAATTGCTTTTGGTTCTTCTTTCTTTTCTTCTTTAATTTCTTCTTTCTTTTCTTCTTTTGGTTCTTCTTGAATAGATT
>NW_008577186.1:0-280 GCF_000257125.1 Entamoeba nuttalli P19
ATAATATCAATTTATGTTTTCAATTCTTTATTTAATTTAATACCCTCTATATTTACTCATTTTTTGTTTCAATTTATTATTCAATTTATTTTAACATTTCTTATATCTCTTTTTCTTTATTTCTTTTATTCAAACTATTCTCTATTAATATAATAATACTCAACATTATTCGTATCTGTTATTATATCAGTTTTATTCTTGTTTATCCAATTACTTAATTTTGAGTATTTCTTTCTTTTATTAATTGTATAGTGTGTAAATGAATATTTCTAATTATTTA
>NW_008577187.1:0-1432 GCF_000257125.1 Entamoeba nuttalli P19
TCTTTCTCTTGTTATAAATGAGTCAAATAATCATTATATTAGTCTATCCACATTTCTGTAGTTTTAATATGAAGAGTTGTGCTGTTTAGAATGTACTGAAGGTTCTTATCAATTTAAAGGAAGACATGTCTTTTATGGCGTATTTCTGTATTAAATAAATTATTTACGCTCATTGCTTTCTTTGCTTTCTAAATGACTCTTTTCTTCTTGTGTTTATTTCAACACTACCAAACTTTATTTTGTTTTTTGTAATTTGGACTTCAAGTCTTTGATTTTTATAAAATCTTATTATCCATGATTTAGACTTTGTTGTAGAATCATTCAAAATAGGCTAGTTATAGTCTATTGAGTTTCACTAGTACAAGTGTTAAAGAGAAATAGATGTACTTACACCAAGTATTAAGCATTCAACACTCATTTAAGAAGTTAACTGTAGTAATAAGAAGGCATCACAGAATAAAGGTTTTGAAGCTAGAAGAGTGGTGTGTTGAAAGAAATACGTTATTGAAATGATGTTTTGAAGAGGAAATTAGACGAAAATGAAATGATTTAAACAATGTTCTCTTACTATTTTGTGTTGAGAAATGAATCATTGTTGTTTTGTGTCTGACATTGAACAAGACTTTATTTTAGTATCTTGTTCAATACTCATTTAAATTTATTCATCATTTATTACATTAAACAACATAAAAACTTCATTGTTTTAGTACCAATTATTCATTGATGTTATTTTGTTGTTTTTTCTTTTCACTTCTTAAAGTGTTATTCTCGAAAACAACATAGTTATGAATATTTGTGTTTTATTTATTGAGTTTTTATAATAATTTCATTGTTGTTTTTCTTTAGTTTTATTATAGTATTTTTATTGTTAATTTTTTTGTTATATATTTCAAAAAATAAATAAAAATAAAATGCAATCGGAAGGAGTTGAACCTTCGACCCTCACGTTTTGTTAACAATTTTGAGTCTTTAACAAAGTAAGAAAGTGTTTTACCACCTAAACTACGACTGCTTTTCAATTTTTTAAATTAAATGGTTAGTCTTTATTTTTTTGAAATTATTTAAGAAATGAATTTTTTGTATTAATTCATGAATATCTTATTAGTATCATCTCCTCAAACATTATAAACGATAATATGTGTTTCATCATTCGAGAGTGTGTCTTCATTGTTTCGAATTAATGAAAACAAGTATTACAATTTTGAAATTTTCACGTATGTTCTATTTTCAAGGATTTTATCATTCAATTAATACTACTATAATCAATACAATTATTAATATATTTTTCATTGAAAACTGTGATTTTGTTTTCATTTTATTTCATTTATATCGTATTTATTAATATGTAACATATTTCATTGTTAAATTCTTCTTTATTTTGTTCTTCAATAATTTTCATCTCTTCATGGACATTACTTACAATAACATGAAA
>NW_008577188.1:0-3389 GCF_000257125.1 Entamoeba nuttalli P19
CTGTCTTTTTCATAGGAGTAGTTTTGTTCATCTCCATTGTCCCTGATGATGCTTTCCTCAATGTCTGTTGGAGAAATATAAAAGAATCAATAAACATAAAAAGAGTATTACTAAATATTATAAAGAAAAATAAAAAATATTTTGATAAAATAGATATTTTAATTATAGCAATATAATAATTGAAACGGTTATATTTGAAATAATACATTTTATTGTACTGCATTTAATCAGGCACTGGTAATGGAATTTCTTTTGTAGCTCTAAACTTATCCATGTTATTAGTCATTTCGAATTCAACTCTAAAAACGTTCCAAATTCCTCTTCTAGTTACTTCAATAATACTAATGACAACAACAATACATTCTTTAACAATTTTATTTTCATCAAACCAATTAACATATAATAAAATGATATTAATAGTCCAACCAAAACGAAGAGTAATATCAATGGCAATTGCAATAGGATAAATCCATTTATAATATAAAGTTTTCTTTCTAAGGAAGTTATATTTTTTTCTCATCAATCCCCAATCCATTAAAATATCCCAAGTGCCTGAATAAATTGAATTACATAAATTAATAAAAATATAAATTGGCACTGTTACTGTTTTATATAAAGAACGTATTCCTCCACCAATTCCATTACAAATGGAAACAAAATATTTACCAGCATTAGCTAATTGATACATATTTCCAGAGTCTCTTGCTGAACGAAAACATTGAAGAAAACGGAACATTGGAGGAATGCATGAAAAAATTGGATTAATAAATTTAGTATAATCCAACATTTTTACACCTCCAAATTCAGAATTAGAATCGTTATTAGTAATCCATCCTACAATAAAGAAAGTTATACAAAAGATATAGTCACTAAAAAATGGTGAAATAGAAGTCATTTGATCAGCCATCCAAAAGTCTTTAAAATAAACTTTTTTCCAAGGAGCGCTGATAATTCTGAAGATAACTTTAATAACCCAAGAATGTCTAATTTGTTTTATAATAAATACAATAGTTAATATTAACACATTAATTAATGGAAAAATCCAATAAGGGATATTATTTAAAAATTCAAATCCATAAGGTGGTGATAAACAAACCATCATACAATATAAACATGTGGTTGTTAATAATATTTGTGTAATACCTGATTCTATTGCATGAATATAATTATATTTTCTTTTTTGCATATCAAAAATAAATGGATAATTAATTCTTACTCTACGATAAATATACATATCAATTCCCCAATAAATTTGTAATAAAGAAAATAATAAAAATGCTCTTGTCATATTAATTATTGAAATAATTTCTTTTTCTGTAATTTTTTTAATTGATAATGTATTTAATAATTGGTCATCTGATTGTTTAATACTTCTATAATAACTAATTATTTTTATAATAAGTAATATTATAACATAAATTGTACCACCAAATAATACTCCAATTCTCCAATACCTCATTGGATTAATATCTTGTGAATTAATTTTAAATTGATTTAATCTATTTGTCTCATGAAAAGCATCTTGAAATAATTTCTCAGTTTCTTCTATAAGAATTTTAAGTTCAACCATTTTATAAAATTTAGTACTTTCAAGAATTTCATCTTTAATTGTTTCCATTCTATCATATCCAGTTATTTTATCACTTTTTTTTAATATTTTAATAATTGCCTCATTATTTAATGAACAAAAATTTTGCATTAATAATAATCCTCTATAATATTCTTCTGCTGCTGTTCTTAATTTATTTCTTTTTCTTCTTGATATTTCACTATGTTCTTTTTCTAAGTCTAAAATATCTTCTTCACAAATACCTTCATTATTATCACTATTACCTCCTTCTTCACTTCCTTCATTTGTTTTTACAGTCGAATCTGTGCTATCTTCTTCACTACTAATAGTAGAACTTCCTTTCTTTTTTGAGTCTGAACTATTAAATGATCCTTCTCTTGAAATTGTTCCTCTTCGAGACCTTGCATGTTTTAATGTTGATGCTGCTAAATCAATTACATCTAATGAACCTCCAACTTCCTCTGTTTCTTGGAACATACTAGCAGCAATTTTTAAACTTTTTCTTTGGTTTCTTTTATTTTCTCTAGAATTTTCTGAATCCCCATTATTATATTTTAATACCTTTTTAATTCCTTTTTTTTCATGAGCTACCAATTGTTTATAAATTGGTTGGAACTTTTCTTTTTTATGTTGTTTTGGATCAACAAGTCCAAATGCCATTAAACGATCATAAAAATCATTAATAAATCTGCATGACTCTTTTAATCTATCACAATAAAAAACATCAATCTTTTCTATATTAAAATCAAATTCTTTCCAAAAATTTTGTTCTTCTGTAGCAATTTTAGTTGTTAACATTGTATAATCTCCTTCTCCTCCTTCTTCACAAAATTGTCCACCTGGGCTTTGTGGTTCTGTTGAATTATCTTCTTTGGCACTATTAGATTCATCACTCATTTCAATAACAATATCTTCAACTTCATGTTGCATATCCCCTAATTGGTTTTTTAGTGTTTGTATTGAATTAAGCTTCCTACATAATAGATTATAATCAACGTATTGGTCTTCCCATTCGACCGTCATCCCTTCATTGAATTTCTGCGCAAATTTCATTCAATTCAATTATTAGTTTCTTCTATCTTTCTCAAATCCTTCCTTCCAAAACTCCACTTTTCTTCTTCCATTTTTTTCTCTTTCTTTCGTTTTTTTTCCATCTATTTTTCTTTTATTTCTCACAAAAAACAAAATTATAATTTAAAACTGTTTTTTAACTTGTCTCTTTCTTTTTTTTTCATTTCTACTTCTTTTCTAAGAGTAAATGGAATCAACAATAATCATCATTTGTTGGTTGTTCTTCTGAAGATTGATTTGGTGCTTCATCTCCATTTCCTGGTGTTCCAGTACAATCTGTCATTGTCTGAAAACTATATCCACATGGATTAAAACTACTATACCCACATTTACAATTTGTTCCACTAGCACACGACAATGCTGAACCACTATCCGTTCCATAACACCAAATGAACTTTATGTGGTCAGTACAATAAAATCCATTTTTCTTTCCTTCACAAAAACCAGATAAAACATATTGTATTAATAAAATGATTAATATCATAATAGTTTAGTTATTTTTTTTTCTAACTAATATATCCTTTTCTATTTGTGTATTTTCATTTAAAATAGATTCTTAGATTAAAATTCTTTCTTTTAATTTTAAAGAATTCAAGTATAAAACAAGTTATTTCATTGACACAAATTCCATCTATATTTTTATTTCTCATAGTGAATCTATATTGATAATGTATTTATTATTTTATTCTATTATTAAACATTCTTATTTAAAATATGAATAATATATTTATAAATTATTATTAATAAT
>NW_008577189.1:0-740 GCF_000257125.1 Entamoeba nuttalli P19
ATAAAACAAAGTAAAAAATTAACAAGAAGTTTTAAAACACAATAATTATTTCTTTGCTTTTTTAAAGTCTTGAATGTGAGTTATATGATTTTTAGTTAATGGTTTCTTTTTATAAATTGATTTGAGAATTGATTCAGTTGGGAGATGACTTTGTTGAATAACACTTAAAATGGCAGGAATACTATGATGGAATTGACGTTCATAATATAATTTTGCATCCCTAAAATCAAGAGTATTATCAGATCGATGTCTAGCATATACCATCATTTCTTCTGCACTTTCAATTACGTACTCTTCGACTAAGTCTTGAAGAAAACTTATAACTTCTTGATCAGGAGCTAATCGTGCATCAAGCATTTTCATGAGTTGAATAATATTATCACGAGGAACTAATTCTCCTTGAGTTCTTGCTTTTATAGGTTTTGCAATTTGTCTATAAACTGATGTTGTTGTTCTGTTATCCATTTATAAAATACAACTTTGGAATTTTTTATTTTTTGTTTTTGTTATTTTAAAAAGATTTATGTTCTCTGCAAATAATATAACAATGTTTATTATCATCATTCATGAATAACATCTTTACTTCTCATAGTGAAAAGCAAAATTACATTAACGTTCAAAGAAATATGGGAGAATAAACAAAGTATCAATAAAATATATAATGTGAATGATAAAAGAGAAAGAATAAAATGTGAATAAAAAGAAACAAAACAAGAAAATGAAGATGAAAAAGATGAGTA
>NW_008577190.1:0-2748 GCF_000257125.1 Entamoeba nuttalli P19
GAAACATGCTGCAAGTCTTCCAAGTCCTCCAGATCCAAGAGCAGCATCTTCTTCATACTCATATAATTCTTCAATAGAAGATCCAAAGAATTTAAGTGCATCAGTATATGGTGCTTCAAGATCCAAATTACAAATGGAATTCATTAAAGAACGTCCAATAAGATATTCAATAGACATATAATAAACTCGTTTAGTTTGAACATCAGTAAAATATGATTGTGTATCATTCCAAAATTCTAACATACGGTCCCTTAATGAATAAGCAGCAGCTTGATAAATAGCGTATGGTCTAAAGTCAAGTCTATTACATGCCAATGTATATTCTAAATGGTTTGCAATTTGTCTTTTGATAGTTTCGACGTCTTTAGACAAATACATAGAACAATAATCCCATAATTTTTTAAATTTATCATCTCCAAAATTGATAGGAATTCCATCTGCAGTAGTTCTTCCTGCCTTAAGTTTATTCATAGAAACTGATCGTCTAATTTGTGTGGTCATCACTTTCCTTGGTTTTTTTACTAGTTTTCTTTTTGAGTTCTTATTTTAGGGCAAATGCTTTATTTATAGTTAATCTTCTATTAGCTGATTTTCTTCATTCAAACCATAACGATATTTGAAAGTTCTCTTCGTTTTTTACTCCATTCTTCTTATTTCTTAATAACAAAATTATCCATTGTTCGTGTTTTAGGGTTATAAAGAGAAGACTAACAACACAAAACAAAAATCAATCAATTTTTCTTCTTATGCAATGGTTTCATTGGTTCAATATTCATTCCTTTTCTTATAACAACTTCAGGTTGTGTTAATTTGTTATGTGTTAATAATGATGTCCATTCTTTACCAATTGCAGTATTTAGATATTTTTTGTATTGAGTGACACTAGCAAACTCTTTTGGAACTTGTTCTAGAGTGTACTTAGAAAATTTGTTATCAAACCTTTGATTGAAAACAATTGTATTTTTACGTTTATGTGGTTTTTTTTCTTCTTTGCTTTTCTTTACTTTCTTTTCAATACCTTCTCCAACCCAATTACCCCATCCAGGAATTGATTTTTGATGTTCTTCCTCTTTTTGTTTTTTATTTTCTTCATCAATTTGTTCTATTTCATTCATTACATCATCTTCTGCAAAAGCAAGTCTTAAAATTTCTTTTTGATCTTCTTTAAACACACCTTCTTCTTCTTTATTATCTTCTTGTTTTTGAATTTCTAAGATTTGATTTTTATTTTCATTTCCTTTAAGTTCAATAACTTCCATTTTTATCCTTTCTTTATTTTCTTCTTCACTTTCTTCTTCCTTATCATTAATTTCAATTTGTATGTTATTTTCTTTCTTCTCTTCACTTTCTTCTTTTTCATTTTCTTTCTTCTCTTCACTTTCTTTTTCTTCATTTTCTTCATCTTCCTCACTCATTTCTTCATTGTCTTGTGCTTCTTTTTGTAATTCTTTTAACATTGCATCTAATCCTTTTTCTTTTAATTTTTTCTTGTTATTTACTTCTTGCTCAATATTAATACTAGCAATTTGATCTTCTTTTGTTTGTATTTTAATATCATCATCTTCCATATTAATATTTCCTGCTGTTTGATTAGTAGGTATGACATCATTATTCTCAACTAAAATACCATCTTTTTCTATATCTTCTTCCATTTGTTTATCTGCAAGAATATCTTTCATTTCTTCAATTTCTTTAGCTCTAGCTCTTTTCATAAATTTCATAGACATAATAGCATTGTTATCTAATGAAGGGTCAGTTAATTGTTTAATTCTATCTTGTGCCATTTTCTTTTCTAATTCAATTTCGTGTTCATTAACTTCTTTATCTTCATCTTCACTAACAACTTCTCCAAGCATTTGTCTAATATCTTTATCTAATTGAGGTCCATTAAAGAATTGTTTTTCATCAAAAATATTTTCTTTTTGGATTTTTTCTGCTAATTCTTTTCCGATTTTATCTTTCTCATTAATAGCTTGACGAACTTCATTAATTTTCATTAATCCTTTTTGTTTCATTTGTCTTGCCCAATTTGAATTTTTATGCCTTTGAGTAATTCGTTCTTGAAGTCGTTGAAATTCTTTTTTTCTTTCAAATTCTACTGCTAGTTCAGGGTCTTCTTCAATCATAAGTTCAATTTGTTTTTTCTTTTCTTTATCCTTTTCATGTTTTAAGATTCTATGATATTTCTTTGATTTGATTTTATTTTGTCTTCTTGCTTTAATCTCTTCATAAAACATAAGTCCTCTTAACTTTGCAAGTTCTTGAATTCTTTCTTTTTGTTCTTCAATACTCATCTTTTTAGAAACAAGTTTTTCATTTTCTTTAACTTCTTTTTCAATATTTAATGATTCAACAACTGAATCTATTTGATCTTTTAATGAGCTTTTAACTGAAATTTCTTCTATTGGAGTAGCTTCTTCATGTTTATATTGTGGGAAAACAACAGTATCTGCAACTTTATTTCTACGAATAATGTTTGAATATCGATTCATTTCTTGTGTTAATTGTTTCTTCCCAACCTCTTGTTCAATTTCTTGTTTCTCAAAGTCTTCTAATGCTTTTCCTATTTTTTTAATTTTACTTTGTTTTCCATAAACTGGATTTAAATCTTTTTGTGCTTTGGTTTGGATATGTCCATCTTCTAATGCTGACAACAAGTCATTCAGTTGAGGAGCATCACCATCCATTCTTTTCTTTTTATCAGAATTGCGATGTCTTAAAAAAGGGTTTTTAATTTAAAAAAAAAAA
>NW_008577191.1:0-3064 GCF_000257125.1 Entamoeba nuttalli P19
CATTTGAGGAGGTGCAGAAGTAGATCTAGAATCATTGAACAATAATTGTTGAACAATGTCAGTTGATGTGTTGTTCATCCTTCACAACACTTTAATTATATCTTCTTTTCATTCTCTTTTTTTATTAATCTTTTACTATAATTTTACTTTTAATTTTATTATTTCATCTCTTCCTCTTATTTTTTATTGGATATTTATTTTTGTGTTT
This sequence comes from Entamoeba nuttalli P19, assembly GCF_000257125.1. NCBI lineage: Eukaryota > Evosea > Mastigamoebida > Endamoebidae > Entamoeba > Entamoeba nuttalli. The sequence continues at coordinate 209 of NW_008577191.1, forward strand.
TTCTTTTTAACTTCTTTGTCATTTTATGTTTTTTTAATGTTTTTATTAAATGTTAAAGTATGACTAATAAAATATAAGTTATTTTATTATATATTATAATAAATAGGGTTTTTTCTTTTCATTGATTGAAGAATTTTCCTTTCAAAAACAAAAAAATAATACGATTTTATCTTATGAATAAAAATGAAAAACACAAATAAATCAAATGATAAAAAGAAATAACGAAACAAAAGGAAGCAACAACGAGTCAATATAGTACTTTATTTTTTATCTTTCTTTTCTTTCTTATCCTTTTTACCGAATATTTTAGAAAACATTCCTTTTTTCTTTTCTTTAGCTTGTGGAGCTTCAGAAACAACAGCATCTAACAAACCCATTGAGACCTTTGCAGCTAATTCAAAGATTTCTTTTAATCCACTCTAAATGATTAATATCTCATATTTTCATAAGAAAAGACAAATAATATAAATACTCATTGAGTAATATTAAAATAACTAATACTAATAGAACAACCGCTGAAAGAATATATTAAAAAAGTATAAAATAAACAAACCTGAGTAATAGCAGAGCATTCACAAAATGCTTGTGCTCCAACCTCTTTTGCCATAACTTCAATAGATTCTTTTTTAACTAAGTCCTTTCCTTGTTTCTTCAAGACATCAATAGCATTTGGATTATTTCTAACATCAGACTTAGTACCAACGATAATAATTTTGGGGTCATCCTTACCACAGTTATCTCTAATTTCAGGTACCCATTTAGTCTTAATTCTCTCAAATGAGTCTTCATCAGCAATTGAAAAACAAATCATGAAACAATCAGTATCAGCATAACTGAGTGGTCTCATTTCATCAAGGTCATCAGATCCAGAAGTATCCCAAAGATTCATTTGAACAGTTTTTTTATCTACTGAAATTGGAGCTGTATAATTATCAAATACTGTTGGTACATATGTATCTGGGAATGAATTGGTTGTATATGTTAATAATAAACATGTTTTACCAACGTTAGTATCACCAATAACTATTACCTTGATCTCAGCCATTTCTTGTTTGAATTAAAGTTCTCACAGTTTTTCCTTAGTTCTTTTTTTAATTTATTTTACTATATTTATTACTATTTCTCCCTTCTTATTCTTTTTTTACTTGTTGTATTTTTAATCTTTATTGTATTTTTAGATCATTTTTACATAACTTTTTTCCTCTCTCTTTCATTAATTTTACCTATTTCTTTGTTTCTATTTTTAAATTTCTATTTTTACTTTTTATAAGACGAAAATAACATTTTTTTTTCAATCTTTGAAGATAATAAAAAAACATTATTTTGATATTTAAATAAAAAAACATTATTTTGAAAATAAGTTAGTTTAATGTTCAACACCACTAAAAGTTTAATTTATATTGTCTAAATTCAATTGGGAATTATTGTACTTCCAAATAAACAATCAATAAATTATAAAAATACTTTAACAGTCGAATTAATTAAAAAAAAATTAAACTTTAATATTTGTTTAATTCAAATAAATATTTCTTCAATAACTTAAAACAAAAATAAAAGTTAATCATTTTAATTTATTATTTCTATTTGAAAAACAAAAGAACTTTATTATTTAATTTAAATTCTAAATGGAATTTAAATTAGAGAATCATCCATTTCTTCATTATACAAATATTTGTGGACAAACATGTATTCAATCTGATAATTATTTATCTGCTCCTCGTTGTATATTATTTTTTACTGGAAATCCTTCATTGTTAGCATTTTATATTGATTTTTGTGAGATGTTACATGAACAATATCCTGATAATAGTATTCTTGTTGTTTCTTTACACTGTACTCCAATGAATAATGTTTTTCCATCATGGAAAACATCTCTTTGTGAAGTAGTAAAAGTTAAATTAAATTTAATTGATTGGGTATTAAGAGAATTACCACAAACAACACATTTCTTATTATTAACTCATTCTCTTGGAGCATTTGTTGCTCTTCATGTTTTACCTCAACGACCAGAATTAGAACATCGAGTTGATCAAATCATTCATTTATTTCCTGCTATTAGAGACCTTAAACATTCAATAGACTTAATTGTTAGACTTCTTGCAAGACTTACACTTATTTATCCATTAATTTCAATGACAACATATTTACTTAAGTTATTACCTCTATTCATTTTTACTCTTTTTATTCAACTCGTTTCAACTACTCCTCCTCAACAAGCAAAAATGATGCAACAAGATTTAAATCCTCATCATATAGCCCAAGTTGCTTATTTTACTTTAGATGAAGAAGAAGTTATTACTGATCATGACAAACAAACTCAAGAATGTCTTTTAAAAACTTCAAATAAAACTACTGTTGTCTTTGGTCAATTTGACAAATACACTCCTTTATGGATTCGTAATGAATTTAAAGAAAGATATCCTGATGTTCGTGTTATAGAAACTACAATTAAACATGCTTTTGTATTAGGAAAGTCAAAAGAAATGTTTGATTTTTTAAAACAAAATAATGTTCTTCTTTAACTAATTTATTAAACGTTATTCTCTTTTATTTGTTTTTATTAATTTCTCAATAAATTATAACTTTATACATACCACAAAACTTATTTTAAATAAAAGTTCATTCATTTGTAAAATAAAATAAACATGACAACAACAAAGCATCATCTTGTTATCATTTATTGTATCTGACTTTTCTTTTTACAAAAAGTTAAAACTGAATTAAAGTCTGTTTACTTTAAATAAAAAAAAGAAAAAAATAAGAAGAAGTAAAATAAATAAAAATAAGATAATTAAATGATAATAAAATTATCATTTATTCATTGGTTAATGGATATTAATCACATTATACATCATT
>NW_008577191.1:3239-6374 GCF_000257125.1 Entamoeba nuttalli P19
TGTCTTTTAACGTCTTTTAATGTATTTTCATTCTTATTTCTGTTTATTTCTTCTTTTTTAATTTTGATTTTAGTTTTAATGAACTTCATCTTTATTTCTTATTTTCTTATAAATGAATATTTCATTATCATTATATTTTTATTTCTAATTTCATTTAATATTAACTTTATCATTGATATCTTTTTTATTTGATAATCCTACACGTCTATTGCTAATTTCATCTTAATCAATACCATTTATTCTATTATAACAAATAATATTCAATCATAATATCTCATTTTACAACATTTGAAAAGTTGACTCATAAATTTTTTATTAAAAGACAACGTCATAATCAGCTAATAATTACAACATTCAGACATTATTTTATATTCATTTTAATGTTTGTGTAATGTATCTCTGATATGTCAACTTCAAATCTTGAGGAAGAAACAAGTAAAAAAAAGAAAGAATTATTTCAAATGTTAACAAAAAAAACCGAAGATTCAATTAGCTAATAATAATAATAAGAAACAATTAGGGTTTATTAAGAATCTTTAAAACAAATAACAACAAAAACATAATAATCAAAAGTAAATGTTGTTGGAATATTTAAATACAATAAATTCTAAGAAAATTATTCTTGCTAGTCAATCACTAAGAAGAAAGGAAATTTTAGAACAAATGGAATTAAAATTTGAAATTCATGTTAGTAACTTTGAAGAAAATTTAGATAAGAAATTATTTAAAGACCCAGTTGATTATGTCAAAGCAAATGCAGAAGGAAAAGTAATGGATGTTGCTTCTAGATATCCAGATGCTGATTTGATTATTGGATGTGATACTATTGTATTATTTAATAATGAGATTATTGAGAAACCAAAAAATGCAGAAGATGCCTCAAGAGTTTGTTTTTTATCATATTTTAGAAATGATTACAAGATTATTTTTATGATTTTAGATATCATTTTTGATTTAAAAAGATAAAAAGTTATTGAAAATAATTTTCTAATACTTCTTAGATTCTTCATAAATTAAGTGGAAATACTCATGAAGTAATTTCTGTGGTTTGCCTTGTTTATCCAAAAATTCAAATCAATGGAAAACCATTAACTCAAGTTTTTGATGATCGTACTAAAGTAGAATTTGGTCATATGACTGATGCTTTTATTAATAAATATATAGAAAGTGGTTATTGTTATGATAAGGCTGGTGGTTATGGTATTCAAACTGGATTTACTTTTATTTCAAAAATTGATGGATCTTATTGGAATGTTGTAGGATTCCCTTCATTTAAATTCTGTGAACATCTCATTGAAGTTGTCAAAAAATATTGGACGGAATAATTTAATTTAAACCATCGTTTATTTTTTACTTAATGACTTTGATAAAAAGTCAAAAAATAAAAAAAAAATTTAATTCATTAATGATTTAATTTGAATATTCTTTCAATAATAACATTGTTTTACGAGGAAGTGAAAGATCAAATAAATTTGTAATATTTAAATTGATACATGATATAATTGATAATTCAAATAAAGACTCAGGCATTTCAATATTAAAAAGATTTGACATTCTTTCTAATTTACATTTTTTTATTTGTGATTCTTTCAACCCATCAATCTCAAATTTAGATTTGAGTTGTGATGAAACATTGGAAAGGACAAATGAATGAAGTTGTTGAGGGATAAGAATTTTATTGAGTAAAGGAATATTTTGTAAAGAAAGAAATTTTAAATTGTTGTGTTGAGATAAGTCAAGTTGTTCTAATGACTTACAATTTGTTAGTTCTATCCTTTCTAATGTAAGTGGAAGTTTGAGTGTTGAATAAAACAATGAATGAAGAATTGACAAATAAATGAGAGGTTGTTCAAATATATTTGAAACAACATAATCAAGTGATGATATAGATATATGAGTAAGAGAAGATGGTACATTAATTTTTGTCAATTTTTGAAATGTGAATTCAATGCTTATTGAAGAAAGTGAGTCACAGTCACTCAAATCAATAATATGTGGTATTTTGGTGTGAAGTTGAGGAGTGTTTACTGTTGGAATTAAATTAAGAAATGGAAAACCATACATTCCCCCTACATTTGGTTGATAATAAAAGGGATTAAAGGTATAAAATTTGTTAATTGGGTCTGATGCTTGAGAAAGTGTTTTTAGTGTTAATGATGTGAGCAACCTATTTTTAATGAAATTTTTCAAAGCACTAAGATTTGTATTAGATAATTTATCTACATAAATCTTAAATGGATTAAAGTCTATAAGAATATTTGATGGTATTGGATCTTGAGTTAACTCAATATATTTATGAACAAAACATACAAAGTTTTTTTCATTGAATAATAATTGATATATATTACAAAATTCTTTAATATTGTTAATTGTATCAATTTCCATTACGACTCGGCATTTTTTGCACATTTCTTTTAGAGATGATACAAGTTCATTTAAGTATTTAATATTGTTTGTAGGTTCATAATGGATAGTATTAACAAAGTTATGAAATTTCATAACATCTATATACTCTGAATCTTTAATAACTACAAGCTCAATTGATGGAAAAGTTTGAACCGCTGAAGAAATTAATGAAAAGTCTTTAATTTGAATTTGTTGAGAAAAGACTATCAACTTCTTTAAGTTAGTGAATTGTGTTAGTGATAATACTAACTGATGGTTTGTTATAATGAGTTGAATAATTTGAGATGAATGGCTTGTTATCAATTTTTTTCCTTTTGTTTTAGGTTGTTTATAATGAAATCCAGAAGATGTTGGGTAAGTGAATGATATAAGTAACTTTTCATTAAATAAATCATATGGGAAATTAAATATTTGGTGAAATGGGATGTATAACATTTTAATTTGTGTGAAATGATTTGCAACAAATTTAAAGTCATTGACATTGTATAATTCAAGGGTTTGTTCTATAATTTGTGTGCACCTATGATTAATTATTACAACACATTTAATCTCTTTAATTGGTAAATATTTAAAGACAATTTTAAGAAATAATTGTTCTAATTGCATTTAGACAATACTCAAAAATACAATCTCAGTTTTTTTTTTTTAATTCTTAAAGTTTTTTTAAAGAATAAAAAAGAGAAAGATGTACTACAAGAAACACAACAACAGAATGATAAAAACAAATAA
>NW_008577192.1:0-627 GCF_000257125.1 Entamoeba nuttalli P19
CAATCTCAAGAAGCAAAAGATAAAAATCAAGAAAACAAACAACAAAAAGAAAATGAAAAAGATAGTTCCAAACAGAATGAACAAAACAAAGAAAATAAAGAAGAACCAGAAAACAAAGTAATAAATAATAACACAACAAATAATTCAGAAAGTAAAACAGATGATGATATAAATAACCAAAAGAATGTTGATGGTACATCATGTGTATATGTTATTTTTTCTATTCTTATCACAGTTTTATTCTTCTAATTGACTAACTTCTTTTTATTTCTATTTTATTAATGTCATATATTATTTATTATATCTTTATCATCAAATTATTTAGATTATCATTATAGTCATTTATTAATCAATTTGTATCATTTAATTTAATAAAATGAATATGATATAAAAATAACATAACAATTATAGGAACTAATGAAGAGTGTCTTAGTTATTCATCATTTCATCATCATTTTATTTTTATTTTAATTGATGTGTTTGAATAAATTATGAAGTATTGACTTATCTATTTTATTCATTTTATCTTTATTTTAATTTACCATTTGTGTTTCTATTCTAGTTTGATTATATCATCACTTCTTGTTTATTTAAAATTAAACTGTTCTATAAATATGATATAAAAAG
>NW_008577193.1:0-630 GCF_000257125.1 Entamoeba nuttalli P19
ATGTTTGTATCATGTTGATTAAATGTTAATATTCTATTTATAAAGAAGTTCATGAAGAATAGAAGATAACAAAAGTAGATAAATAACAACAAAATATTGAAATTTTTTAATGGAATAACTGGAAAAATAAAAATTTCCAATGTAATTTAATGAGTCAAAAGGTTCATTTTGTTATAATAATACACAAAGATAAAATAGAATTATAAGGGTGTTGATAATGATAATATTATTAATATCAATAAATGTAGAAGAAGTATAAAAAGAGATAATGATTATCATAATATTACTGAAGAAAAAGATAAAAAAGATAGAAAACATTAAACAAGTCATACCCAAAATAAATAAACTAAAGAAATTCCATACCCAAATAAATAAAAATAAAGAAATTACAAGATAAAAAGAACAAAACATTAAACAAGAAAGGAATAACCAAAATAAATAAAATAATGAAATTGCAAAGAGATACATAGAAGAAATTAGTTATAATAAATAGATTATTGTGATTTGGAAATTGAAAACTAATGTGAATTGGAAATTGAAAGAATTGAAACTAAATAAAATATTATTCATAAAAAAACAACAGGAAGAAGAACAAGAAACGAAGTAAAAGAAATAAATAGAAAACAAAAT
>NW_008577194.1:0-623 GCF_000257125.1 Entamoeba nuttalli P19
AATTTATTCATATTCATTGAACAACACATACATCATAACATGACTTATGGCACTCATCATCTTTGTTATTCAATATCAACAATTCACATCAACATTTTCATTGAAATATAATCAAAAATAACGAAGAAAGTGTCAAATATCTTATTATTCTTTTTTATCATCAAATCGTTGTATTGTTTAATTCCGTTCAATCAATCTTCAACATATTGAAGAATAACTGTGAATGAATAAATGAAATGATAATTGAAAATGAGTAATTGAAAATTGTATAACAAATATCAAATTCTTAACATTAACCAAATCATATTTACAGCTATTTGATGAAGAATTAGTTGAGAATATCATGAAAATAAAAATAAATAAACAAATTGATGAAGAAAATGTTTACGAATGAATAATCAAATATAAAGCATATTAAATGATGTGATTCATTAAAAAGTAATTTAAACAGAATGTATAACTTAAAATGATATTCTTTCAATGAAGAGATGTGAAATGATAAATATGATTGATATTTGAAGTATATTATCATTCATCATCAATAGTTATAAATGAATATGATTGATATATTATATTTCTATCAATTCAAAAAATATTGAAACAATCAAATAATATGAAATAAA
>NW_008577195.1:0-268 GCF_000257125.1 Entamoeba nuttalli P19
TGTTTATCTTATTCATTGTTTTGTCAAAAAAATAAGGAGTAAAATATTTTTCAACAATAAAATAATGTTAATTATTTTGCACAATTAAATTAGACATTTTTTTTTAATAGTTTTATTTTCTGTATTAAAAATGCTGCATCATTTATTTCTTCATTCTTTTCATTTTTATCTTCTCTTTTTCTTCTTTTTCTTTTTATCAGATCGAAGATGAAACGTCTGAAACACCACACATAAACATTAGTACAAATTCATACTTCGACTCTCCCCG
>NW_008577196.1:0-864 GCF_000257125.1 Entamoeba nuttalli P19
GTCTTCTTCATCATCATCATCATCTTCTTCATCATCATCTTCTTCTTCTTCATCGTCTTCTAATTCATACTCGTCATCATTGAAATCAAAATCTTCATTATTAATTTCAAAATCATCATCGAGTTCAAACTCTTCTTCAGCATGAACTGTTAAGAATAAAGCAAATACTAAGAACAAAATGGCCTTCATTACTTAAATAAGAATATGATTAAAATATGAAATTTTTCTCTTAAATAGACAAAATCTCAAAAATATCAATTTTCAAGATAAACCAATCAAATAATTTTTTTATTCTTTTTTTTATTTTCATGATTTTTAATTATTTTTCTAACTCATTTAAAACTATTCATAATTTGTCTCTTTTTATTTTTTAAGTTCTCTATTTCTAAGAATATTCTTTTCTTTAAGAAACTTTAAGTTTTAAAATTTCATTTATTTCTTTTGAAGTTTTATTTTTCTCAATTTCTTATATTAACGTCTTTTTACAAACAATTATTATGTTCCTTTGATATAAAGTTGAAGACAATAAAATGTACAAAATATGTGAATGTTTATAAGTGGGTTGGCACTTAATATTTTTATAACAAATATTCAATTTTAAAATGAAAACTAATTCATAAAAGCTTATTTTTTGTAGTCAATGTAGGTTAATAAAAATGTCATAAGGTGCTTATTAAAATAGAACTTTTCTCATTCTGCATTTGTTATGCCTAAAATTTATAAAGCAAGAATATACCCTCAGCAAAAATTCTTTTGCGTTTAATAAAACAATTTTGTTTTATTTTTCATAAGAAGAGGCAAAGACTTGAAGATTGCAAGTCAGAGATACACACAAACATTCATACAAAATCAAATAATGAATTA
>NW_008577197.1:0-2322 GCF_000257125.1 Entamoeba nuttalli P19
TTAAAATTATTAAACCTTAATTTATTATTTATTATGTAAAAATTAAAATATAATTAATAGAACAATAACAAATAACTTAATAATATAAAGAAATAAATCAAATGAATAAAAGTTATAAAATAAAACCAAAAACATCATACTAAAAATAATTTGTTAACGTTTTAAATCATAAATAATTATAAAAAGGCATGTATCTATTGAATAAAAACGAGAAATAATTGATATAATGTACATTCAATAAAAGAAAAAAATACCTAAATAAAAAAGAGAAAATAAATATGATTAATTTGATAATACCAACTAAAAATAAGTATTATTTAAAGAGAATAAGGTAAACTCTGATGAAGAGAATTTATAAAGATATTATTATAATAGAATACTTGATGAAAATTAATAACAATTCTAACTCCACATAGTAACTTAGAATAATGTGTTTTAAATCGATAAATCAATAAAGATAAATATACAAAAAAGTATTTATATACTCATTTTTATAAATAAAGGAAGTAATAAAAAAGGAGAGTGTCATTCTTATGCATAATTTTTTTAATTTGAGATGGAAAAATGAAGTTATTTTTTTTTAAAAAAAGACTTGAAAAAATATCATGCAGAAATTCCTAATCACTTAAACATATATTTATATGTATAATTAAGAGAATAAATATTTTTTAGAATAAAATATAACTCATCATTAGCAATGATACATCTTTTTGAAACAACCAATTAAAAACAAAGTGATTGACTTATCCAATATATCTTTTGTGAGTTTTGAATAGAACATTAATCTTTTTATTTTTATAAAAATGTAATTCCCTATCTATTAAAATGTCTTATTTCATTGTATAACAAAATTATCTTCAATAATATAACCAATAAATTCAGATATATTAATTATAATACTTTAAGAACAGAAAAATAAAATCCAAATAATTCAACCATAATCAAGCAACTTAATGAATAAGAGGGGTGATAATAAAAAATAAAAAAAAAGAAAATGTTATTAAATAAAAAAAAATTAAAAAATAAAAAAAGGAAAGAAAAACTGGAAAATAAATTGAATGTCAATCAACACAATGTTCCCTCCTCTTTCAGCAAAAGGAGGAAAAAGAAACAGAAATAAAGGGCAACAACAATCTCAACAACAAAATTTTCAACAACAGACTCCACAAAAAACTGAAAAACCTGCTGCTAAAGTGGAACAATCTCCTAAACCTTCTCCTAGCTTCAACTTACCTGACCTTCCTCCTGAAACGTGTCAATTAATTGCTGATTTAGCAGATATTGAAAAACGTCTTGACTCTTTAAACGCTTTATCAGTAATTGCTGATAAGCACCCAGACCTAGCTATTCCTTTGTGGTATTCATATGGTACGGTTGTCATTTTACTTGAAGAAATTGTTAGTGTTTATCCTTACATATCTGGTAAACACAAAGAAACTCTTGCTGTATCATCTTATTCATTGATTCAAAGAGTTTGTAAAGCTTTGGCATTACTCCAAACAATTGCCTCTCATCCAAAGACCCAACACTTTTTGATTGGAATTGATATTATTTATTTTTTGACTCCAATCTTCGCTCTCACTCAAGTTGAAAGAGAAATTGAGTATTTACGTTTAACATCACTTGGAGTCATAGGAGCTATGTCTAAAACTCGAGACCCTCAAATTGTTAAATATTTAATGGATAAAGAAGTATTGATGATTTGTATTGTTTCTATACAACATGCTGCAGAAATATCACGAGTCATTGCTACCTTTATTCTTTCCAAATTATTTAGTGAAAGTACTGCATTAGAAAATGTTTGTGAAACACCACAAAAGATTTTATCAATTGCCAACCTTCTTTGTCATTCAATAGTAACAACTGTTATGCAAAAAAGAGATGTCAACGGTCGTCTTGTTCGTTATTCTTTGGATTGTTTAAACCGATTATCAACAAATCCAAAAGCAACACCTCAGCTCCACTCAGTTGTGACAGAGTATAAAGGGCTTTTCAAAGACCATCTTTTGGAATACATAGTAAGTAAAGAACCTAGTTTAAAACCAAAATATGATGAATTTTGTAGAAATATCAGTTTTTCTCCAAAATGAGTTGGGGATTATTCTTGTCTCATGTTATATAAGGTGGATTTGATTAAATATTCTTTGGTTATTATCATCTCTTTTTCATTCTCATCAAATCATCTTTCTTCATTAAAACTATAAAAAATAATTCTTTTATTATTAAATCATAAGAACTTAAAAGGGTTTTTCTCTTTACTTAAAAAAATAGTACTAATAGATAATTGAATCAATGTCAGCTCCACAATGGTTTGTTCCAGTT
>NW_008577198.1:0-326 GCF_000257125.1 Entamoeba nuttalli P19
TTTTTTATCTTAACCTTTACTATTTTAGCACTTCAGTAATTGAAAATGTATTAAGACATAGTTAGTGTTTTATTTGACATAGCTTTTTCAAAAAACAAATTCATTGTTATTATTTTTAGTTCTAATGCCAGTGTTGAATATTTTTAGTATAATAAAGAATATCAACAACCGCATGTGTAGACAAAAATTGTAGTGTTGGTAAAAAATAATTTGAACACTTAAACGAAAAGGTTTTAATTTTTTAACGTGGATAACTCTTTATTTAAATGGGTACTTAAATAATTGATGTTTTTATATGTTTTTATAAAAATGGTTTGTTTTTTTTT
>NW_008577199.1:0-653 GCF_000257125.1 Entamoeba nuttalli P19
CTGATTCTGTTGATTGGATATTCATTTATTCAATTTCTCTTTTTCTTCATCAATTATTTTAATTTTAAAAAATTAATATATTTGTCATTCATCATTTCAGAAAATAGTCAATCTATAGATAATTTGAATATAGCAAACAAATATAGAGTTTTATTGAAGGTTGTTCTTCTTTTGATTAATTCAACGGTTATGAAATGTTTATTCTTTTGTTGGTAACTAATGTATTGAAATTAATTGAACATATAACACAAAATAACAAAATGAATATGAATATTGATGATATTTTTATTCTTTTTGAAGTTAAATATAAACATTTTGAAAATAATAAAATTTTGAATCAAAATGAAAAGTCTACAATGAATGATATTTCATGACGAGATTAAAGAAAGAATTAAAATAAATATTGAAAATGTTGTTTGAATTTAATATAACTCATTTATCTTTAATGAAAATAAACAATCATTAACAAAATAAAATAACAAAATTGATATAATATTTCAATGTAAAATAATAAAGAATGTAATATATTTTAAATAAACAAACGCACAAATAATAACAAGAAGACAAATAATGTTTTTTCATTCTTCAATGATAATATTATCTTTAACATTTTTATTAATTTGATTGAAGATATAAATTAATAAAGATGAATA
>NW_008577200.1:0-928 GCF_000257125.1 Entamoeba nuttalli P19
TTAGCTTAAATCAAACCAAATCATTTTTTTCATTTCCTTTTTTATAGTTTTATATAACATTTATTAATAACAAAAAATATATTTAATAACAAATTTTATTTATTCATAATTATTTATAAAAATTTTTCATTTTTTGTCTTATTTTATATCGCTTTTTCTCTTTTTTTTCTTACGGAGAAAAAATATTTGACTTTCTAAAACTTACCTCCATTTTTATATTAAATAGTCAAAAAAAAAACAGGTTTTTTCATAATGACACGTAGTCAATCAGGTTAAAAAGGAAGGATCTTTTAATTATTTTCATTTAATGGGTCAAGATAACTCAAAACAAAAGAGACAGAGAGTCGAATACAGTGGAAAACAAGACGCCACTACTCCATTTGAAATTAGTGGAAATAGTCTTTACAACCTTGTTGGTAATAAAGATGAAGCTCTTTTCAAAGAACTTGGAGGAACTGAAGGTATTTGTAAACTTCTAAAGTCTAATCAAACCAAAGGTCTTGATGGAAGTGATCTTAAAGAGAGATACTCACAGTTTGGTCAAAACAAATATCCAGATCCTATTATGAAAACATTTTTCCAAATGTTAGTTGATTCTCTTAATGATTCAACTCTTATGATTCTTATTGCATCTGCTTTTGTATCATTATTTTTAGCATTAGTTATGCCAAAAAATCAAACATGTGGAGAAGAACAAGAAATGAATACAGATTGGATTGAAGGACTTGCAATTTTGGTTGCAGTTATTGTTGTTTCTGTTGGATCATCAATTTCAGATTATAACAAACAAAAGAAATTTATGGAACTTTCTCAAGATGAAAAAAATGTTAATATTAAAGTAGTTCGTAAAGGTGAGAATACATTAATTTCAATTCGTGATCTTGCTGTTGGAGATCTTGTTAATTTAGATGTTGGAGATATTATTCCA